>NW_027510466.1:0-33704 GCF_048772815.1 Callospermophilus lateralis | reverse complement strand
GAATTTCTGAAATACCAGCAAATATTTTTTCACCCAATCTTGATGGTTCTGGGTGGTAATGATCAGTACACAAATCCCACTTGGCTCACCAAATTTTGATCTTCTAGGTTGAAGCGTTCGTCTACAGTAGCAGTTTTTATATGTAGGTTTCACTCTGTTCTCTCCTATATAGACAGATGAATTTGGAACTCTAAATCCAACATGGTTTGTAGTAGCTCTTTGAAACTTGACAAAATAAAGGAGTTCTCAGTTTTGTCTCTATGGTTTGTTTCCTCTTCAAGTAGCCCTAGGCACAGACTGTGGAAAAGCACTTTCATTGAGAGGGGTTGCCAAGCTTCTAAGAAATAACGAGTTACCGAAATACCGGGAAATATTTTTTCACCCAATCTTGTTGATTCTTGGTGGTAATGATCAGTACACAAATCCCACTTGGCTCACCAAATTTTGTTCTTCTAGGTTCAAACGTTCGTCTACAGTAGCAGTTTTTATATTTAGGTTTCACTCTGTTCTCTCCTATATAGTTAGATGAATTTGGAACTCCAAATCCAACATGGTTTGTAGTAGCTCTTTGAAACTTGAGAACATAAAGGAGTTCTCAGTTTTGTCTCTATGGTTTGTTTCCTCTTCAAGTAGCCCAAGGCACAGACTGTGGAAAAGCACTTTCATTGAGAGGGGTTGCCAAGCTTCTAAGAAATAACGAGTTTCCGAAATACCAGCAAATATTTTTTCACCCAATCTTGATGATTTTTGGTGGAAATAATCAGTACACAAATCCCGCTTGGCTCACCAAATTGTGTTCTTCTAGGTTGAAGCGTTCATCTACAGCAGCAGTTCATATATGTAGGTTTCACTCTGTTCTCTCTTATATAGATACATGAATTTGGAACTCTATATCTAACATGGTTTGTAGGAGCTCTTTGAAACTTGAGAAAATAAAGGAGTGCTCAGTTTAGTCTCTATGGTTTGTTTCCTCTTCAAGTAGGCCTAGGCACAGACTGTGGAAAAGCACTTTCATTGAGAGGGGTTGCCAAGCTTCTAAGAAATAACGAGTTTCCGAAATACCAGCAAATATTTTTTCAACCAATCTTGATGATTCTTGGTGGTAATGATCAGTACACAAATCCCACTTACCTCACCAAATTGTGTTCTTCTAGGTTGAAGCGTTCGTCTACAGTAGCAGTTTTTATATTTAGGTTTCACACTGTTCTCTCCTATATAGATAGATGAATTTGGAACTCTAAATCCAACATGGTTTGTAGTAGGTCTTTGAAACTTGAAAAAATAAAGGAGTTCTCAGTTTTGTCTCTATGGTTTGTTTCCTCTTCAAGTAGCCCTAGGCACAGACTGTGGAAAAGCACTTTCATTTAGAGGGGTTGCCAAGCTTCTAAGAAATAACGAGCTTCCGAAATACCAGCAAATATTTTTTCAGGCAATCTTGATGATACGTGGTGGTAATGATCAGTACACACATCCCCCTTGGCTCACCAAATTGTGTTCTTGTAGGTTGAAGAGTTCGTCTTCAGTAGCAGTTTTTATATTTAGGTTTCACTCTCATCTCTTCTATATTGATAGATGAATTTGGAACTCTAAATCCAACATGCTTTGTAGTAGCTCTTTGAAACTTGACAAAATAAAGGAGTTCTCAGTTTTGTCTCTATGGTTTGTTTCCTCTTCAAGTAGCCCTAGGCACAGACTGTGGAGAAGCACTTTCATTGAGAGGGGTTGCCAAGCTTCTAAGAAATAACAATTTTCCGAAACACCAGGAAATATTTTTTCACCCATTCTTGATAATACTTGGTGGTAATGATCAGTACACAAATCCCACTTGGCTCACTAAATTTTGTTCTTCTAGGTTGAAGCGTTCATCTACAGTAGCAGTTTTTATATTTAGGTTTCACTCTGTTCTCTCCTATATAGATAGATGAATTTGGAACTCTATATCTAACATGGTTTGTAGTAGCTTTTTGAAACTTGACAAAATAAAGGAGTTCTCAGTTTTGTCTCTATGGTTTGTTTCCTCTTCAAGTAGCCCTAGGCACAGACTGTAAAAATCACTTTCATTGAGAGGGGTTGCCAAGCTTCTAAGAAATAACGAGAATCCGAAATACCAGCAAATATTTTTTCACCCAATCTTGATGATACATGGTGGTAATGATAAGTACACAAATAACACTTGGCTCACCAAATTGTGTTCTTCTAGGTTTAAGCGTTCGTCTACAGTATCAGTTTTTATATTTAGGTTTCACTCTCATCTCTCCTATATAGAATGATGAATTTGGAACTCTAAATCCAACATAGTTTGTAGTAGCTCTTTGAAACTTGATAAAATAAAGGAGTTCTCAGTTTTGTCTCTATGGTTTGTTTCCTCTTCAAGTAGCCCTAGGCACAGACTGTGTGGAAAAGCACTTTCATTGAGAGGGGTTGCCAAGCTTCTAAGAAATAACGAGTTACCGAAATACCAGCAATATTTTTTCACCCAATCTTGATGATTCTTGCGGGTAATGATCATTACACAAATACCACTTGGCTCACCAAATTTTGTTCTTCTAGGTTGAAACGTTCGTCTACAATAGCAGTTTTTATATTTAGGTTTCACTCTGTTCTCTCCTATATAGATAGATGAATTTGGAACTCTATATCTAACATGGTTTGTAGTATCTTTTTGAAACTTGACAAAATAAAGGAGTTCTCAGTTTTGTCTCTATGGTTTGTTTCCTCTTCAAGTAGCCCTAGGACAGACTCTGGAAAAGCACTTACATTGAGAGGCGTTGCCAAGCTTCTAAGACATAACGAGTTT
This sequence comes from Callospermophilus lateralis, assembly GCF_048772815.1. Lineage (NCBI taxonomy): Eukaryota > Metazoa > Chordata > Mammalia > Rodentia > Sciuridae > Callospermophilus > Callospermophilus lateralis. Next base: position 30,907 of record NW_027510466.1, on the reverse strand, counting down.
ACGAAACACTAGGAAATATTATTTCAGCCAATCTTGATAATACTTTTTGGTAATGATCAGTACACAAATCCCACTTGGCTCACCAAATTGTGTTCTTCTAGGTTGAAGCGTTCGATTCAGTAGCAGTTTTTATATTTAGGTTTCACTCTCATCTCTCCTATATAGATACATGAATTTGGAACTCTAAATCCAACATGGTTTGTAGTAGCCCTTTGAAACTTGACAGAATAAAGGAGATCTCAGTTTTGTCTCTATGGTTTGTTTCCTCTTCAAGTAGCCCTAGGCACAGACAGTGGAAAAGCACTTTCATTGAGAGGGGTTGCCAAGCTTCTAAGAAATAACGAGTTTCCGAAATACCAGCAAATATATTTTCACCCAATCTTGATGATACGTGGTGGTAATGATCAGTACACAAATCCCACTTGGCTCACCAAATTGTGTTCTTCTAGGTTGAAGCGTTCGTCTACAGTAGCAGTTTTTATATTTAGGTTTCACTCTCATCTCTCCTATATAGATAGATAAATTTGGAACTCTAAATCCAACATGGTTTGTAGTAGGTCTTTGAAACTTGTCAAAATAAAGGAGTTCTCAGTTTTGTCTCTATGGTTTGTTTCCTCTTCAAGTTTCCCTAGGCACAGACTGTGGAGAAGCACTTTCATTGAGAGGGGTTGCCAAGCTTCTAAGAAATAACAAGTTTCCGAAACACCAGGAAATATTTTTTCACCCAATCTTGATAATACTTGGTGGTAATGATCAGTACACAAATCCCACTTGGCTCACCAAATTGTGTTCTTCTAGGTTGAAGCGTTCGTCTTCAGTAGCAGTTTTTATATTTAGGTTTCACTCTCATCTCTCCTATATAGATACATGAATTTGGAACTCTAAATCCATCATGGTTTGTAGTAGCTCTTTGAAACTTGACAATATAAAGGAGATCTCTGTTTTGTCTCTATGGTTTGTTTCCTCTTCAAGTAGCCCTAGGCACAGACTGTGGAAAAGCACTTTCATTGAGAGGGGTTGCCAAGCTTCTAAGAAATAACGAGTTTCCGAAACACCAGGAAATATTTTTTCACCCAATCTTGATAATACTTGGTGGTAATGATCAGTACACAAATCCCACTTGGCTCACCAAATTGTGTTCTTCTTGGTTGAAGCGTTCGTCTTCAGTAGCAGTTTTTATATTTAGGTTTCACTCTCATCTCTCCTATATAGATACATGAATTTGCAACTCTAAATCCAACATGGTTTGTAGTAGCTCTTTCAAACTTGACAAAATAAAGGAGTTCTCAGTTTTGTCTCTATGGTTTGTTTCCTCTTCAAGTAGCCCTAGGCACAGACTGTGGAAAAGCACATTCATTGAGATGGGTTGCCAAGCTTCTCAGAAATAACGAGTTTCCGAAACACCAGCAAATATTTTTTCACCCAATCTTGATGATACGTGGTGGTAATGATCAGTATACAAATCCCACTTGGCTCACCAAATTTTGTTCTTCTAGGTTGAAGCGTTCGTCTACAGTAGCAGTTTTTATATTTAGGTTTCACTCTGTTATCTCCTATATAGATAGATGAATATGGAACACTATATCTAACATGGTTTGTAGTAGCTTTTTGAAACTTGTCAAAATAAAGGAGTTCTCAATTTTGTCTCTACGGTTTGTTTCCTCTTCAAGTAGCCATAGGCACAGACTGTGGAAAAGCACTTTCATTGAGAGGGGTTGCCAAGCTTCTAAGAAATAACGAGTTTCCGAAATAATAGCTAATATTTTCTCACCCAATCTTGATGATTCTTGGTGGTAATGATCAGTACACAAATCCCACTTGGCTCACCAAATTTTGTTCTTCTAGGTTGAAGCGTTCGTCTACAGTAGCAGTTTTTATATTTAGGTTTTACTCTGTTCTCTCCTATATAGATAGATGAATTTGGAACTCTAAATCCAACATGTTTTGTAGTAGCTCTTTGAAACTTGACAAAATAAAGGAGTTCTCAGTTTTGTATCTATGGTTTGTTTCCTCTTCAAGTAGCCCTAGGCACAGACTGTGGAAAAGCACTTTCATTGAGAGGTTTTGCCAAGCTTCTAAGAAATAACGTGTTTCCGAAATACCAGCAAATATTTTTTCACCCAATCTTGATGATACGTGTTGGTAATGATCAGTACACAAATCCCACTAGGCTCACCAAATTGTGTTCTTCTAGGTTGAAGCGTTCGTCTACAGTAGCAGTTTTTATATTTAGGTTTCACTCTCATCTCTCCTATATAGATAGATGATTTTGGAACTCTAAATAAAACATGGTTTGTAGTAGCTCTTTGAAACTTGACAAAATAAAGGAGTTCTCAGTTTTGTCTCTATGGTTTGTTTCCTCTTCTAGTAGCCCTAGGCACAGACTGTGGAAAAGCACTTTCATTGAGAGGGGTTGCCAAGTTTCTAAGAAATAACGAGTTTCCGAAATACCAGCAAATATTTTTTCACCCAATCTTGATGATACGTGGTGGTAATGATCAGTACACAAATCCCACTTGGCTCACCAAATTGTGTTCTTCTAGGTTCAAGCGTTCGTCTACAGTAGCAGTTTTTATATTTAGGTTTCACTCTCATCTCTCCTATATAGATAGATGAATTTGGAACTCTAAATCCAACATGATTTGTAGTAGGTCTTTGAAACTTGACAAAATAAAGGAGTTCTCAGTTTTGTCTCTATGGTTTGTTTCCTCTTCAAGTAGCCCTAGGCACAGACTGTGGAGAAGCACTTTCATTGAGAGGGGTTGCCAAGCTTCTAAGAAATAACAAGTTTCCGAAACACCAGGAAATATTTTTTCACCCAATCTTGATAATACTTGGTGCTAATGATCAGTACACAAATCCCACTTGGCTCACCAAATTGTGTTCTTCTAGGTTGAAGCATTCGTCTTCAGTAGCAGTTTTTATATTTAGGTTTTACTCTCATCTCTCCTATATAGATACATGAATTTGGAACTCTAAATCCAACTTGGTTTGTAGTAGGTCTTTGAAACTTGACAAAATAAAGGAGATCTCGGTTTGTCTCTATGGTTTGTTTCCTCTTCAAGTAGCCCTAGGCACAGACTGTGGAAAAGCACTTTCATTGAGAGGGGTTGCGAAGCTTCTAAGAAATAACGAGTTTCCGAAAAACCAGGAAATATTTTTTCACCCAATCTTGATAATACTTGGTGGTAATGATCAGTACACAATTCCCACTTGGCTCACCAAATTGTGTTCTTCTTGGTTGAAGCGTTCGTCTACAGTAGCAGTATTTATATTTAGGTTTCACTCTCATCTCTCCTATATAGATACATGAATTTGGAACTCTAAATCCAACATGGTTTGTAGTAGCTCTTTGAAACTTGACAAAATAAAGGAGTTCTCAGTTTAGTCTCTATGGTTTGTTTCCTCTTCAAGTAACCCTAGGCACAGACTGTGGAAAAGCACTTTCATTGAGAGGGGTTGCTAAGCTTCTAAGAAATAACGAATTTCTGAAATACCAGCAAATATTTTTTCACCCAATCTTGATGGTTCTTGGTGGTAATGATCAGTACACAAATCCCACTTGGCTCACCAAATTTTGATCTTCTAGGTTGAAGCGTTCGTCTACAGTAGCAGTTTTTATATGTAGGTTTCACTCTGTTCTCTCCTATATAGACAGATGAATTTGGAACTCTAAATCCAACATGGTTTGTAGTAGCTCTTTGAAACTTGACAAAATAAAGGAGTTCTCAGTTTTGTCTCTATGGTTTGTTTCCTCTTCAAGTAGCCCTAGGCACAGACTGTTGAAAAGCACTTTCATTGAGAGGGGTTGCCAATCTTCAAGAAATAACGAGTTATCGAAAACCGGGAAATATTTTTTCACCCAATCTTGTTGATTCTTGGTGGTAATGATCAGTACACAAATCCCACTTGGCTCACCAAATTTTGTTCTTCTAGGTTGAAACGTTCGTCTACAGTAGCAGTTTTTATATTTAGGTTTCACTCTGTTCTCTCCTATAAAGTTAGATTAATTTGGAACTCCAAATCCAACATGGTTTGTAGTAGCTCTTTGAAACTTGAGAACATAAAGGAGTTCTCAGTTTTGTCTCTATGGTTTGTTTCCTCTTCAAGTAGCCCAAGGCACAGACTGTGGAAAAGCACTTTCATTGAGAGGGGTTGCCAAGCTTCTAAGTAATAACGAGTTTCCGAAATACCAGCAAATATTTTTTCACCCAATCTTGATGATTTTTGGTGGAAATAATCAGTACACAAATCCCACTTGGCTCACCAAATTGTGTTCTTCTAGGTTAAAGCGTTCATCTACAGCAGCAGTTCATATATGTAGGTTTCACTCTGTTCTCTCTTATATAGATACATGAATTTGGAACTCTATATCTAACATGGTTTGTAGGAGCTCTTTGAAACTTGAGAAAATAAAGGAGTTCTCAGTTTAGTCTCTATGGTTTGTTTCCTCTTCAAGTAGCCCTAGGAACAGACTGTGGAAAAGCACTTTCATTGAGAGGGGTTGCCAAGCTTCTAAGAAATAACGAGTTTCCGAAATACCAGAAAATATTTTTTCACCCAATCTTGATGATGCTTGGTGGTAATGATCAGTACACAAATCCCACTTGGCTCACCAAATTGTGTTCATCTAGGTTGAAGCGTTCGTCCACAGTAGCAGTTTTTATATTTAGGTTTCACTCTGTCCTCTCCTATATAGATAGATAAATTTGGAACTCTAAATCCAACATGGTTTTTAGTAGGTCTTTGAAACTTGACAAAATAAAGGAGTTCTCAGTTTTGTCTCTATGGTTTGTTTCCTCTTCAAGTTGCCCTAGGCACAGACTGTGGAGAAGCACTTTCATTGAGAGGGGTTGCCAAGCTTCTAAGAAATAACAAGTTTCCGAAAAACCAGGAAATATTTTTTCACCCAATCTTGATAATATTTGGTGCTAAGTATCAGTACACAAATCCCACTTGGCTCACCAAATTGTGTTCTTCTAGGTTGAAGCGTTCGTCTTCAGTAGCAGTTTTTATATTTAGGTTTCACTCTCATCTCTCCTATATAGATACATGAATTTGGAACTCTAAATCCAACATGGTTTGTAGTAGCTCTTTGGAACTTGACAAAATAAAGGAGATCTCTGTTTTGTCTCTATGGTTTGTTTCCTCTTCAAGTACCCCTAGGCACAGACTGTGGAAAAGCACATTCATTGAGATGGGTTGCCAAGCTTCTCAGAAATAACGAGTTTCCGAAACACCAGCAAATATTTTTTCACCCAATCTTGATGATACGTGGTGGTAATGATCAGTATACAAATCCCACTTGGCTCACCAAATTTTGTTCTTCTAGGTTGAAGCGTTCGTCTACAGTAGCAGTTTTTATATTTAGGTTTCACTCTGTTCTCTCCTATATAGATAGATGAATATGGAAACTATATCTAACATGGTTTGTAGTAGCTTTTTGAAACTTGTCAAAATAAAGGAGTTCTCAATTTTTTCTCTACGGTTTGTTTCCTCTTCAAGTAGCCCTAGGCACAGACTGTGGAAAAGCACTTTCATTGAGAGGGGTTGCCAAGCTTCTAAGAAATAACGAGTTTCTGAAATACCAGCTAATATTTTCTCACCCAATCTTGATGATTCTTGGTGGTAATGATCAGTACACAAATCCCACTTGGCTCACAAAATTGTGTTCTTCTAGGTTGAAGCGTTCGTCTACAGTAGCAATTTTTATATTTAGGTTTTACTCTGTTCTCTCCTATATAGATAGATGAATTTGGAACTCTAAATCCAACATGCTTTGTAGTAGCTCTTTGAAACTTGACAAAATAAAGGAGTTCTCAGTTTTGTTTCTGTGGTTTGTTTCCTCTTCAAGTAGCCCTAGGCACAGACTGTGGCAAAGCACTTTCATTGAGAGGTGTGGCCAAGCTTCTAAGAAATAACGAGTTTCCGAAATACCAGCAAATATTTTTTCACCCAATCTTGATGATACGTGGTGGTAATGATCAGTACACAAATCCCACTAGGCTCACCAAATTGTGTTCTTCTAGGTTGAAGCGTTCGTCTACAGTAGCAGTTTTTATATTTAGGTTTCACTCTCATCTCTCCTATATAGATAGATGATTTTGGAACTCTAAATAAAACATGGTTTGTAGTAGCTCTTTGAAACTTGACAAAATAAAGGAGTTCTCAGTTTTGTCTCTATGGTTTGTTTCCTCATCTAGTAGCCCTAGGCACAGACTGTGGAGAAGCACTTTCATTGAGAGGGGTTGACAAGCTTCTAAGAAATAACAAGTTTCCGAAACACCAGGAAATATTTTTTCACCCAATCTTCTTAATACTTGGTGGTAATGATCAGTACACAAATCCCACTTGGCTCACCAAATTGTGTTCTTCTAGGTTGAAGCGTTCGTCTTCAGTAGCAGTTTTTATATTTAGGTTTCACTCTCATCTCTCCTATATAGATACATGAATTTGGAACTCTAAATCCAACATGGTTTGTAGTAACTCTTTGAAACTTGACAAAATAAAGGAGTTCTCAGTTTTGTCTCTATGGTTTGTTTCCTCTTTAAGTAGCCCTAGGCACAGACTGTGGAAAAGCAATTTCATTGAGAGGGGTTGCCAAGCTTCTAAGAAATAACGAGTTTCCGAAACACCAGGAAATATTTTTTCACCCAATCTTGAAAATACTTGGTGGTAATGATCAGTACACAATTCCCACTTGGCTCACCAAATTGTGTTCTTCTTGGTTGAAGCGTTCGTCTTGAGTAGCAGTTTTTATATTTAGGTTTCACTCTCATCTCTCCTATATAGATAGATGAATTTGGAACTCTAAATCCAACATGGTTTGTAGTAGCTCTTTGAAACTTGACAAAATAAAGGGGTTCTCAGTTTTGTCTCTATGGTTTGTTTCCTCTTCAAGTAGCCATAGGCAAAGACTGTGGAAAAGCACTTTCATTGAGACGGGTTGCCAAGCTTCTAAGAAATAACGAGTTTCCGAAATACCAGCTAATATTTTCTCACCCAATCTTGTTGATACGTGGGGGTAATGATCAGTACAAAAATCCCACTTGGCTCACCAAATTGTGTTCTTCTAGGTTGAAGCGTTCGTCTACAGTAGCAGTTTTTATATTTAGGTTTCACTCTCATCTCTCCTATATAGATAGATGAATTTGGAACTCTAAATCCAACATGGTTTGTAGTAGCTCTTTGAAACTTGACAAAATAAAGGAGTTCTCAGTTTTGTCTCTATGGTTTGTTTCCTCTTCAAGTAGCCATAGGCAAAGACTGTGGAAAAGCACTTTCATTGAGACGGGTTGCCAAGCTTCTAAGAAATAACGAGTTTCCGAAATTCCAGCAAATATTTTTTCACCCAAACTTGATGATACGTGGTGGTAATGATCAGTACACAAATCCCACTTGGCTCACCAAATTGTGTTCTTCTAGGTTGTAGCGTTCGTCTACAGTAGCAGTTTTTATATTTAGGATTCACTCTCATCTCTCCGATATAGATAGATGAATTTGGAACTCTAAAACCAACATGGTTTGTAGTAGCTCTTTGAAACTTGACAAAATAAAGGGGTTCTCAGTTTTGTCTCTATGGTTTGTTTCCTCTTCAAGTAGCCCTAGGCACAGACTGTGGAAAAGCACTTTCATTAAGAGGGGTTGCCAAGCTTCTAAGAAATAACGAGTTTCCGAAACACCAGGAAATATTTTTTCATCCAATCTTGATAATACTTGGTGGTAATGATCAGTACACAAATCCCACTTGGCTCACCAAATTGTGTTCTACTAGGTTGAAGCGTTCGTCTTCAGTAGCAGTTTTTATATTTAGGTTTCACTCTCATCTCTCCTATATAGATACATGAATTTGGAACTCTAAATCCAACATGGTTTGTAGTAGCTCTTTGAAACTTGACAAAATAAAGGAGTTCTCAGTTTTGTCTCTATGGTTTGTTTCCTCTTCAAGTAGCCCTAGGCACAGACTGTGGAGAAGCACTTTCATTGAGAGGGGTTGCCAACCTTCTAAGAAATAACGAGTTTCCGAAATACCAGCAAATATTTTTTCACACAATCTTGATGATTCTTGGTGGTAATGATCAGTACACAAATCCCACTTACCTCACCAAATTGTGTTCTTCTAGGTTGAAGCGTTGGTCTACAGTAGCAGTTTTTATATTTAGGTTACACAGTGTTCTCTCCTATATAGATAGATGAATTTGGAACTCTAAATCCAACATGGTTTGTAGTAGCTCTTTGAAACTTGAAAAAATAAAGGTGTTCTCAGTTTTGTCTCTATGGTTTGTTTCCTCTTCAAGTAGCCCTAGGCACAGACTGTGGAAAAGCACTTTCATTGAGAGGGGTTGCCAAGCTTCTAAGAAATAACGAGTTTCCGAAACACCAGAAAATATTTTTTAACCCAATCTTGATAATACTTGGTGCTAATGATCAGTACACAAATCCCACTTGGCTCACCAAATTGTGTTCTTCTAGGTTGAAGCGTTCGATTACAGGAGCAGTTTTTATATTTATGCTTCACTCTCATCTCTCCTATATAGATAGATGAATTTGGAACTCTAAATCCAAGATGGTTTGTAGTAGCTCTTTGAAACTTGACAAAATAAAGGAGATCTCAGTTTTGTCTCTATGGTTTGTTTCCTCTTCAAGTAGCCCTACGCACAGACTGTGGAAAAGCACTTTCATTGAGAGGGGTTGCCAAGCTTCTAAGAAATAACGAGTTTCCGAAATACCAGCAAATATTTTTTCACGAAATCTTGATGATACGTGGTGGTAATGATCAGTACACAAATCCCAATTGGCTCACTAAATTGTGTTCTTCTAGGTTGTAGCGTTCGTCTACAGTAGCAGTTTTTATATTTAGGTTTCACTCTCATCTCTCCTATATAGATACATGAATTTGGAACTCTAAATCCAACATGGTTTGTAGTAGCTCTTTGAAACTTGACAAAATAAAGGAGTTCTCAGTTTTGTCTCTATGGTTTGTTTACTCTTCAAGTAGCCGTAGGCACAGACTGTGGAAAAGCACTTTCATTGAGAGGGGTTGCCAAGCTTCTAAGAAATAACGAGTTTCCGAAACACCAGGAAATATTTTTTCACCCAATCTTGATAATACTTGGTGGTAATGATCAGTACACAAATCCCACTTGGCTCACCAAATTATGTTCTTCTAGGTTTAAGTGTTCGTCTTCAGTAGCAGTTTTTATATTTAAGTTTCACTCTCATCTCTCCTATATAGATACATGAATTTGGAACTCTAAATCCAACATGGTTTGTAGTAGCTCTTTGAAACTTGACAAAATAAAGGAGATCTCAGTTTTGTCTCTATGGTTTGTTTCCTCTTCAAGTAGCCCTAGGCACAGACTGTGGAAAAGCACTTTCATTGAGAGGGGTTGCCAAGCTTCTAAGAAATAACGAGTTTCCGAAATACCAGCAAATATTTTTTCACGAAATCTTGATGATACGTGGTGGTAATGATCAGTACACAAATCCCACTTGGCTCACCAAATTGTGTTCTTCTAGGTTGAAGCGTTCGTCTTCAGTAGCAGTTTTTATATTTAGGTTTCACTCTCATCTCTCCTATATAGATACATGAATTTGGAACTCTAAATCCAACATGGTTTGTAGTAGCTCTTTGAAACTTGACAAAATAAAGGAGTTCTCAGTTTTGTCTCTATGGTTTGTTTCCTCTTCAAGTAGCCCTAGGCACAGACTGTGGAGAAGCACTTTCATTGAGATGGGTTGCCAAGCTTCTAAGAAATAACGAGTTTCCGAAATACCAGCAAATATTTTTTCACGAAATCTTGATGATTCTTGGTGGTAATGATCAGTACACAAATCCCACTTGGCTCACCAAATTGTGTTCTTCTAGGTTGTAGCGTTCGTCTACAGTAGCAGTTATTATATTTAGGTTTCACTCTCATCTCTCTTATATAGATAGATGAATTTGTAACTCTAAATCCAACATGGTTTGTAGTAGCTCTTTGAAACTTGACAAAATAAAGAGGTTCTCAGTTGTGTCTCTATGGTTTGTTTCCTCTTCAAGTAGCCCTAGGCACAGACTGTGGAGAAGCACTTTCATTGAGAGGTGTTGCCAAGCTTCTAAGAAATAACAAGTTTCCGAAACACCAGGAAATATTTTTTCACCCAATCTTGATAATACTTGGTGGTAATGATCAGTACACAAATCCCACTTGGCTCACCAAATTGTGTTCTTCTAGGTTGAAGCGTTCGTCTTCAGTAGCAGTTTTTATATTTAGGTTTCACTCTCATCTCTCCTATATAGATACATGAATTTGGAACTCTAAATCCAACATGGTTTGTAGTAGCTCTTTGAAACTTGACAAAATAAAGGAGTTCTCAGTTTTGTCTCTATGGTTTGTTTCCTCTTCAAGTAGCCCTAGGCACAGACTGTGGAGAAGCACTTTCATTGAGAGGGGTTGCCAAGCTTCTAAGAAATAACGAGTTTCTGAAATACCAGCAAATATTTTTTCACCCAATCTTGATGATACGTGGTGGTAATGATCAGTACACAAATCCCACTTGGCTCACCAAATTTTGTTCTTCTAGGTTGAAGCGTTCGTCTACAGTAGCAGTTTTTATATTTAGGTTTCACTCTGTTCTCTCCTATATAGATAGATGAATTTGGAACTCTATATCTAACATGGTTTGTAGTAGCTTTTTGAAACTTGACAAAATAAAGGAGTTCTCAATTTTGTCTCTATAGTTTGTTTCCTCTTCAAGTAGCCCTAGGCACAGACTGTGGAAAAGCACTTTCATTGAGAGGCGATGCCAAGCTTCTAAGAAATAACGAGTTTCCGAAATACCAGCAAATATTTTTTCACCCAATCTTGATAATACTTGGTGGTAAAGATCAGTACACAAATCCCACTTGGCTCACCAAATTGTGTTCTTCTAGGTTGAAGCGTTCGTCTTCAGTAGCAGTTTTTATATTTAGGTTTCACTCTCATCTCTCCTATATAGATACATGAATTTGGAACTCTAAATCCAACATGGTTTGTAGTAGCTCTTTGAAACTTGACAAAATAAAGGAGATCTCAGTTTTGTCTCTATGGTTTGTTTCCTCTTCAAGTAGCCCTAGGCACAGACTGTGGAAAAGCACTTTCATTGAGAGGGGTTGCCAAGCTTCTAAGAAATAACGAGTTTCCGAAACACCAGGAAATATTTTTTCACCCAATCTTGATGATACGTGGTGGTAATGATCAGTACACAAATCCCACTTGGCTCACCAAATTTTGTACTTCTAGGTTGAAGCGTTCGTCTACAGTAGCAGTTTTTATATTTAGGTTTCACTCTCATCTCTCCTATATAGATACATGAATTTGGAACTCTAAATCCAACATGGTTTGTAGTAGCTCTTTGAAACTTGACAAAATAAAGGAGATCTCAGTTTTGTCTCTATGGTTTGTTTCCTCTTCAAGTAGCCCTAGGCACAGACTGTGGAAAAGCACTTTCATTGAGAGGGGTTGCCAAGCTTCTAAGAAATAACGAGTTTCCGAAATACCAGCTAATATTTTTTCACCCAATCTTCATGATTCTTGGTGGTAATGATCAGTACACAATTCCCACTTGGCTCACCAAATTGTGTTCCTCTAGTTTGAAGCGTTCGTCTACAGTAGCAGTTGTTATATTTAGGTTTCACTCTCATCTCTCCTATATAGATAGATGAATTTGGAACTCTAAATCCAACATGGTTTGTAGTAGCTCTTTGAAACTTGACAAAATAAAGGAGTTCTCAGTTTTGTCTCTATGCTTTGTTTACTCTTCAAGTAGCCCTAGGCACAGACTGTGGAGAAGCACTTTCATTGAGAGGGGTTGCCAAGCTTCTAAGAAATAACAAGTTTCCGAAACACCAGGAAATATTTTTTCACCCAATCTTGATAATACTTGGTGGTAATGATCAGTACACAAATCCCACTTGGCTCACCAAATTGTGTTCTTCTAGGTTGAAGCGTTCGTCTTCAGTAGCAGTTTTTATATTTAGGTTTCACTCTCATCTCTCCTATATTGATACATGAATTTGAACTATAAATCCAACATGGTTTGTAGTAGCTCTTTGAAACTTGACAAAATAAAGGAGTTCTCAGTTTTGTCTCTATGGTTTGTTTCCTCTTCAAGTAGCCCTAGGCACAGACTGTGGAGAAGCACTTTCATTGAGAGGGGTTGCCAAGCTTCTAAGAAATAACGAGTTTCCGAAATACCAGCAAATATTTTTTCACCCAATCTTGATGATAAGTGGTGGTAATGATCAGTACACAAGCCCACTTGGCTCACCAAATTTTGTTCTTCTAGGTTGAAGCGTTCGTCTACAGTAGCAGTTTTTATATTTAGGTTTCACTCTGTTCTCTCCTATATAGATAGATGAATTTGGAACTCTATATCTAACATGGTTTGTAATAGCTTTTTGAAACTTGACAAAATAAAGGAGTTCTCAATTTTGTCTCTATAGTTTGCTTCCTCTTCAAGTAGCCCTAGGCACAGACTGTGGAAAAGCATTTTCATTGAGAGGGGTTGCCAAGCTTCTAAGAAATAACGAGTTTCCGAAATACCAGCTAATATTTTTTCACCCAATCTTCATGATTCTTGGTGGTAATGATCAGTACACAAATCCCATTTGGCTCACCAAATTGTGTTCTTCTAGGTTGAAGCGTTCGTCTACAGTAGCAGTTTTTATATTTAGGTTTCACTCTGTTCTCTCCTATATAGATAGATGCATTTGGAACTCTAAATCCAACATGGTTTGTAGTAGCTCTATGAAACTTGACAAAATAAAGGAGTTCTCAGTTTTGTCTCTATGGTTTGTTTCCTCTTCAAGTAGCCCTAGGCACAGACTGTGGAAAAGCACTTTCATTGAGAGGGGTTGCCAAGCTTCTAAGAAATAACGAGTTTCCGAAATACCAGCAAATATTTTTTCACCCAATCTTGATGATACGTGGGGGTAATGATCAGTAAACAAATCCCACTTGGCTCACCAAATTGTGTTCTTCTAGGTTGAAGCGTTCGTCTACAGTAGCAGTTTTTATATTTAGGTTTCACTCTCATCTCTCCTATATAGATAGATGAATTTGGAATTCTAAATCCAACATGGCTTGTAGTAGCTCTTTGAAACTTGACAAAATAAAGGAGTTCTCAGTTTTGTCTCTATGGTTTGTTTCCTCTTCAAGTAGCCCTAGGCACAGACTGTGGAGAACTACTTTCATTGAGAGGGGTTGCCAAGCTACTAAGAAATAACAAGTTTCCGAAACACCAGGTAATATTTTTTCACCCAATCTTCTTAATACTTGGTGGTAATGATCAGTACACAAATCCCAATTGGCTCACCAAATTGTGTTCTTCTAGGTTGAAGCGTTCGATTCAGTAGCAGTTTTTATATTTAGGTTTCACTCTCATCTCTCCTATATAGATAGATGAATTTGGAACTCTAAATCCAACATGGTTTGTAGTAGCTCTTTGAAACTTGACAAAATAAAGGAGATCTCAGTTTTGTCTCTATGGTTTGTTTCCTCTTTAAGTAGCCCTAGGCACAGACTGTGGAAAAGCAATTTCATTGAGAGGGGTTGCCAAGCTTCTAAGAAATCACGAGTTTCCTAAATACCAGCAAATATATTTTCACCCAATCTTGATGATACGTGGTGGTAATGATCAGTACACAAATCCCACTTGGCTCACCAAATTGTGTTCTTCTAGGTTGAAGCGTTCGTCTACAGTAACAGATTTATATTTAGGTTTCACTCTCATCTCTCCTATATAGATAGATGAATTTGGAACTTTAAATCCAACATGATTTGTAGTAGGTCTTTGAAACTTGACAAAATAAAGGAGTTCTCAGTTTTGTCTCTATGGTTTGTTTCCTCTTCAAGTAGCCCTAGGCACAGACTGTGGAGAAGCACTTTCATTGAGAGGGGTTGCCAAGCTTCTAAGAAATAACAAGTTTCCGAAACACCAGGAAATATTTTTTCACCCAATCTTGATAATACTTGGTGCTAACGATCAGTACACAAATCCCACTTGGCTCACCAAATTGTGTTCTTCTAGGTTGAAGTGTTCGTCTTCAGTAGCAGTTTTTATATTTAGGTTTCACTCTCATCTCTCCTATATAGATACATGAATTTGGAACTCTAAATCCAACATGGTTTGTAGTAGCTCTTTGAAACTTGACAAAATAAAATAGATCTCTGTTTTGTCTCTATGGTTTGTTTCCTCTTCAAGTAGCCCTAGGCATAGACTGTGGAAAAGCACTTTCATTGAGAGGGGTTGCCAAACTTCTAAGAAATAACAAGTTTCCGAAACACCAGGAAATATTTTTTCACCCAATCTTGATGATACGTGGTGGTAATGATCAGTACACAAATCCCACTTGTCTCACCAAATTTTGTTCTTCTAGGTTGAAGCGTTCCTCTTCAGTAGCAGTTTTTATATTTAGGTTTCACTCTGTTCTCTCCTATATAGATAGATGAATATGGAACACTATATCTAACATGGTTTGTAGTAGCTTTTTGAAACTTGTCAAAATAAAGGAGTTCTTAATTTTGTCTCTACGGTTTGTTTCCTCTTCAAGTAGCCCTAGGCACAGACTGTGGAAAAGCACTTTCATTGAGAGGGGTTGCCAAGCTTCTAAGAAATAACGAGATTCCGAAATACCAGCTAATATTTTCTCACCCAATCTTGATGATTCTTGGTGGTAATGATCAGTACACAAATCCCACTTGGCTCACCAAATTGTGTTCTTCTAGTTTGAAGCGTTCGTCTACAGTAGCAGTTTTTATATTTAGGTTACACTCTGTTCTCTCCTATATAGATAGATGAATTTGGAACTTTAAATCCAACATGCTTTGTAGTAGCTCTTTGAAACTTGACAAAGTAAAGGAGGTCTCAGTTTTGTATCTATGGTTTGTTTCCTCTTCAAGTAGTCCTAGGCACAGACTGTGGAAAAGCACTTTCATTGAGAGGTGTTGCCAAGTTTCTAAGAAATAACGAGTTTCCGAAATACCAGCAAATATTTTTTCACCCAATCTTGATGATACGTGGTGGTAATGATCAGTACACAAATCCCACTAGGCACACCAAATTGTGTTCTTCTAGGTTGAAGCGTTCGTCTACAGTAGCAGTTTTTATATTTAGGTTTCACTCTCATCTCTCCTATATAGATAGATGATTTTGGAACTCTAAATAAAACATGGTTTGTAGTAGCTCTTTGAAACTTGACAAAATAAAGGAGTTCTCAGTTTTTTCTCTATGGTTTGTTTCCTCTTCAAGTAGCCCTAGGCACAGACTGTGGAAAAGCACTTTCATTGAGAGGGGTTGCCAAGCTTCTAAGAAATAACGAGTTTCCGAAATACCAGCAAATATTTTTTCACCCAATCGTGATGATACGTGGGGGTAATGATCAGTACACAAATCCCACTTGGCTCACCAAATTGTGTTCTTCTAGGTTGAAGCGTTGGTCTACAGTAGCAGTTTTTATATTTAGGTTTCACTCTCATCTCTCCTATATAGATAGATGAATTTGGAACTCTAAATCCAACATGGTTTGTAGTAGCTCTTTGAAACTTGAAAAAATAAAGGAGTTCTCAGTTTTGTCTCTATGGTTTGTTTCCTCTTCAAGTAGCCCTAGGCACAGACTGTGGAGAAGAACTTTCATTGAGAGGGGTTGCCAAGCTTCTAAGAAATAACAAGTTTCCGAAACACCAGGAAATATTTTTTCACCCAATCTTGATAATACTTTGTGGTAATGATCAGTACACAAATCCCACTTGGCTCACCAAATTGTGTTCTTTTAGGTTGAAGCGTTCGTCTTCAGTAGCAGTTTTTATATTTAGGTTTCACTCTCATCTCTCCTATATAGATAGATGAATTTGGAACTCTAAATCCAACATGGTTTGTAGTAGGTCTTTGAAACTTGACAAAATAAAGGAGATCTCAGTTTTGTCTCTATGGTTTGTTTCCTCTTTAAGTAGCCCTAGGCACAGACTGTGGAAAAGCAATTTCATTGAGAGGGGTTGCCAAGCTTCTAAGAAATCACGAGTTTCCTAAATACCAGCAAATATATTTTCACCCAATCTTGATGATACGTGGTGGTAATGATCAGTACACAAATCCCACTTGGCTCACCAAAATGTTCTTCTAGGTTGAAGCGTTCGTCTACAGTAGCAGTTTTTATATTTAGGTTTCACTCTCATCTCTCCTATATAGATAGATGAATTTGGAACTCTAAATCCAACATGATTTGTAGTAGGTCTTTGAAACTTGACAAAATAAAGGAGTTGTCAGTTTTGTCTCTATGGTTTGTTTCCTCTTCAAGTAGCCCTAGGCACAGACTGTGGAGAAGCACTTTCATTGAGAGGGGTTGCCAAGCTTCTAAGAAATAACAAGTTTCCGAAACACCAGAAAATATTTTTTCACCCAATCTTGATAATACTTGGTGCTAATGATCAGTACACAAATCCCACTTGGCTCACCAAATTGTGTTCTTCTTGGTTGAAGCGTTCGTCTACAGTAGCAGTTTTTATATTTAGGTTTCACTCTCATCTCTCCTATATAGAGACATGAATTTGGAACTCTATATCCAACATGGTTTGTAGTAGCTCTTTGAAACTTGACAAAATAAAGGAGTTCTCAGTTTTGTCTCTATAGTTTGTTTCCTCTTCATGTAGCCCTAGGCAAAGACTGTGGAAAAGCACTTCCATTGAGAGGGGTTGCCAAGCTTCTAAGAAATAACGAGTTTCCGAAATACCAGCTAATATTTTCTCACCCAATCTTGATGATTCTTGGTGGTAATGATCAGTACACAAATCCCACTTGGCTCACCAAATTGTCTTCTTCTAGGTTGAAGCGTTCGTCTACAGTAGCAGTTTTTATATTTAGGTTTCACTCTGTTCTCTCCTATATAGATAGATGAATTTGGAACTCTATATCTAACATGGTTTGTAATAGCTTTTTGAAACTTGACAAAATAAAGGAGTTCTCAATTTTGTCTCTATAGTTTGTTTCCTCTTCAAGTAGCCCTAGGCACAGACTGTGGAAAAGCACTTTCATTGAGAGGGGTTGCCAAGCTTCTAAGAAATCACGAGTTTCCTAAATACCAGCAAATATATTTTCACCCAATCTTGATTATACGTGGTGGTAATTATCAGTACACAAATCCCACTTGGCTCACCAAATTGTGTTCTTCTAGGTTGAAGCGTTCGTCTACAGTAACAGATTTATATTTAGGTTTCACTCTCATCTCTCCTATATAGATAGATGAATTTGGAACTTTAAATCCAACATGATTTGTAGTAGGTCTTTGAAACTTGACAAAATAAAGGAGTTCTCAGTTTTGTCTCTATGGTTTGTTTCCTCTTCAAGTAGCCCTAGGCACAGACTGTGGAGAAGCACTTTCATTGAGAGGGGTTGCCAAGCTTCTAAGAAATAACAAGTTTCCGAAACACCAGGAAATATTTTTTCACCCAATCTTGATAATACTTGGTGCGAATGATCAGTACACAAATCCCACTTGGCTCACCAAATTGTGTTCTTCTAGGTTGAAGTGTTCGTCTTCAGTAGCAGTTTTTATATTTAGGTTTCACTCTCATCTCTCCTATATAGATACATGAATTTGGAACTCTAAATCCAACATGGTTTGTAGTAGCTCTTTGAAACTTGACAAAATAAAATAGATCTCTGTTTTGTCTCTATGGTTTGTTTCCTCTTCAAGTAGCCCTAGGCACAGACTGTGGAAAAGCACTTTCATTGAGAGGGGTTGCCAAGCTTCTAAGAAATAACAAGTTTCCGAAACACCAGGAAATATTTTTTCACCCAATCTTGATGATACGTGGTGGTAATGATCAGTACACAAATCCCACTTGTCTCACCAAATTTTATTCTTCTAGGTTGAAGCGTTCCTCTTCAGTAGCAGTTTTTATATTTAGGTTTCACTCTGTTCTCTCCTATATAGATAGATGAATATGGAACACTATATCTAACATGGTTTGTAGTAGCTTTTTGAAACTTGTCAAAATAAAGGAGTTCTTAATTTTGTCTCTACGGTTTGTTTCCTCTTCAAGTAGCCCTAGGCACAGACTGTGGAAAAGTACTTTCATTGAGAGGGGTTGCCAAGCTTCTAAGAAATAACGAGATTCCGAAATACCAGCTAATATTTTCTCACCCAATCTTGATGATTCTTGTTGGTAATGATCAGTACACAAATCCCACTTGGCTCACCAAATTGTGTTCTTCTAGTTTGAAGCGTTCTTCTACAGTAGCAGTTTTTATATTTAGGTTACACTCTGTTCTCTCCTATATAGATAGATGAATTTGGAACTCTAAATCCAACATGCTTTGTAGTAGCTCTTTGAAACTTGACAAAATAAAGGAGGTCTCAGTTTTGTATCTATGGTTTGTTTCCTCTTCAAGTAGTCCTAGGCACAGACTGTGGAAAAGCACTTTCATTGAGAGGTGTTGCCAAGCTTCTAAGAAATAACGAGTTTCCGAAATACCAGCAAATATTTTTTCACCCAATCTTGATGATACGTGGTGGTAATGATCAGTACACAAGTCCCACTAGGCTCACCAAATTGTGTTCTTCTAGGTTGAAGCGTTCGTCTACAGTAGCAGTTTTTATATTTAGGTTTCACTCTCATCTCTCCTATATAGATAGATGATTTTGGAACTCTAAATAAAACATGGTTTGTAGTAGCTCTTTGAAACTTGACAAAATAAAGGAGTTCTCAGTTTTTTCTCTATGGTTTGTTTCCTCTTCAAGTAGCCCTAGGCACAGACTGTGGAAAAGCACTTTCATTGAGAGAGGTTGCCAAGCTTCTAAGAAATAACGAGTTTCCGAAATACCAGCAAATATTTTTTCACCCAATCGTGATGATACGTGGGGGTAATGATCAGTACACAAATCCCACTTGGCTCACCAAATTGTGTTCTTCTAGGTTGAAGCGTTCGTCTACAGTAGCAGTTTTTATATTTAGGTTTCACTCTCATCTCTCCTATATAGATAGATGAATTTGGAACTCTAAATCCAACATGGTTTGTAGTAGCTCTTTGAAACTTGAAAAAATAAAGGAGTTCTCAGTTTTGTCTCTATGGTTTGTTTCCTCTTCAAGTAGCCCTAGGCACAGACTGTGGAGAAGAACTTTCATTGAGAGGGGTTGCCAAGCTTCTAAGAAATAACAAGTTTCCGAAACACCAGGAAATATTTTTTCACCCAATCTTGATAATACTTTGTGGTAATGATCAGTACACAAATCCCACTTGGCTCACCAAATTGTGTTCTTCTAGGTTGAAGCGCTCGTCTACAATAGCAGTTTTTATATTTAGGTTTCACTCTCATCTCTCCAATATAGATAGATGAATTTGGAACTCTAAATCCAACATGGTTTGTAGTAGCTCTTTGAAACTTGACAAAATAAAGGAGTTCTCAGTTTTGTCTCTATGGTTTGTTTCCTCTTCAAGTAGCCCTAGGCACAGACTGTGGAGAAGCACTTTCATTGAGAGGGGTTGCCAAGCTTCTAAGAAATAACAAGTTTCCGAAACACCAGGAAATATTTTTTCACCCAATCTTGATAATACTTGGTGGTAATGATCAGTACACAAATCCCACTTGGCTCACCAAATTGTGTTCTTCTAGGTTGAAGCGTTCGTCTTCAGTAGCAGTTTTTATATTTAGGTTTCACTCTCATCTCTCCTATATAGATACATGAATTTGGAACTCTAAATCCAACATGGTTTGTAGTAGCTCTTTGAAACTTGACAAAATAAAGGAGTTCTCATTTTTTTCTCTATGGTTTGTTTCCTCTTCAAGTAGCCCTAGGCACAGACTGTGGAGAAGCACTTTCATTGAGAGGGGTTGCCAAGCTTCTAAGAAATAACGAGTTTCCGAAATACCAGCAAATATTTTTTCACCCAATCTTGATGATACGTGGTGGTAATGATCAGTACACAAATCCCACTTGGCTCACCAAATTTTGTTCTTCTAGGTTGAAGCGTTCGTCTGAAGTAGCAGTTTTTATATTTAGGTTTCACTCTGTTCTCTCCTATATAGATAGATGAATTTGGAACTCTAAATCCAACATGGTTTGTAGTAGCTCTTTGAAACTTGACAAAATAAAGGAGTTCTCAGGTTTGTCTCTATGGTTTGTTTACTCTTCAAGTAGCCCTAGGCACAGACTGTGGAAAAGCACTTTCATTGAGAGGGGTTGCCAAGCTTCTAAGAAATAACGAGTTTCCGAAACACCAGGAAATATTTTTTCACCCAATCTTGATAATACTTGGTGGTAATGATCAGTACACAAATCCCACTTGGCTCACCAAATTATGTTCTTCTAGGTTGAAGTATTCGTCTTCAGTAGCAGTTTTTATATTTAAGTTTCACTCTCATCTCTCCTATATAGATACATGAATTTGGAACTCTAAATCCAACATGGTTTGTAGTAGCTTTTTGAAACTTGACAAAATAATGGAGATCTCAGTTTTGTCTCTATGGTTTGTTTCCTCTTCAAGTAGCCCTAGGCACAGACTGTGGAAAAGCACTTTCATTGAGAGGGGTTGCCAAGCTTCTAAAAAATAACGAGTTTCCGAAATACCAGCAAATATTTTTTCACGAAATCTTGATGATACGTGGTGGTAATGATTAGTACACAAATCCCACTTGGCTCACCAAATTGTGTTCTTCTAGGTTGTAGCGTTCGTCTACAGTAGCAGTTTTTATATTTAGGTTTCACTCTCATCTCTCTTATATAGATAGATGAATTTGGAACTCTAAATCCAACATGGTTTGTAGTAGCTCTTTGAAACTTGACAAAATAAAGGAGTTCTCAGTTGTGTCTCTATGGTTTGTTTCCTCTTCAAGTAGCCCTAGGCACAGACTGTGGAAAAGCACTTTCATTGAGAGGGTTGCCAAGCTTCTAAGAATAACGAGATTCCGAAACACCAGGAAATATTTTTTCATCCAATCTTGATAATACTTGGTGGTAATGATCAGTACACAAATCCCACTCACCAAATTGTGTTCTACTAGGTTGAAGCGTTCGTCTTGAGTAGCAGTTTTTATATTTAGGTTTCACTCTCATCTCTCCTATATAGATACATGAATTTGGAACTCTAAATCCAAGATGGTTTGTAGTAGCTCTTTGAAACTTGACAAAATAAAGGAGATCTCAGTTTTGTCTCTATGGTTTGTTTCCTCTTCAAGTAGCCTAGGCAAAGACTGTGGAAAAGCACTTTCATTGAGAGGGGTTGCCAAGCTTCTAAGAAATAACGAGATTCTGAAACACCAGCAAACATTTTTTCACCCAATCTTGATTATTCTTGGTGGTAATGATCAGTATACAAATCCCACTTGGCTCACCAAATTATGTTCTTCTAGGATGAAGCATTCGTCTACATAGCAGTTTTTATATTTTAGGTTTCACTCTGTTCTCTCCTATATAGATAGATGAATTTGGAACTCCAAATCCAACATGGTTTGTATTAGCTCTTTGAAATTGACAAAATAAAAGAGTTCTCAGTTTTGTCTCTATGGTTTGTTTCCTCTTCAAGCAGCCCTAGGCACAGACTGTGGAAAAGCACTTTCACTTGAGAGGGGTGGCCAAGTTTCTAGGAAATAACGAGTTCCGAAATACCAGCAAATATTTTTTCACCCAATCTTGATGATACGTGGGGGTAATGATCAGTAAACAAATCCCACTTGGCTCACCAAATTGTGTTCTTCTAGGTGGAAGCGTTCGTCTACAGTAGCAGTTTTTATATTTAGGTTTCACTCTCATCTCTCCTATATAGATAGATGAATTTGGAACTCTAAATCCAACATGGCTTGTAGTAGCTCTTTGAAACTTGACAAAATAAAGGAGTTCTCAGTTTTGTCTCTATGGTTTGTTTCCTCTTCAAGTAGCCCTAGGCACAGACTGTGGAGAAGCACTTTCATTGAGAGGGGTTGCCAAGCTACTAAGAAATAACAAGTTTCCGAAACACCAGGTAATATTTTTTCACCCAATCTTCTTAATACTTGGTGGTAATGATCAGTACACAAATCCCAATTGGCTCACCAAATTGTGTTCTTCTAGGTTGAAGCGTTCGATTCAGTAGCAGTTTTATATTTAGGTTTCACTCTCATCTCTCCTATATAGATAGATGAATTTGGAACTCTAAATCCAACATGGTTTGTAGTAGCTCTTTGAAACTTGACAAAATAAAGGAGATCTCAGTTTTGTCTCTATGGTTTGTTTCCTCTTTAAGTAGCCCTAGGCACAGACTGTGGAAAAGCAATTTCATTTGAGAGGGGTTGCCAAGCTTCTAAGAAATCACGAGTTTCCTAAATACCAGCAAATATATTTTCACCCAATCTTGATGATACGTGGTGGTAATGATCAGTATACAAATCCACTTGGCTCACCAAATTGTGTTCTTCTAGGTTGAAGCGTTCGTCTACAGTAACAGATTTATATTTAGGTTTCACTCTCATCTCTCCTATATAGATAGATGAATTCGGAACTTTAAATCCAACATGATTTGTAGTAGGTCTTTGAAACTTGACAAAATAAAGGAGTTCTCAGTTTTGTCTCTATGGTTTGTTTCCTCTTCAAGTAGCCCTAGGCACAGACTGTGGAGAAGCACTTTCATTGAGAGGGGTTGCCAAGCTTCTAAGAAATAACAAGTTTCCGAAACACCAGGAAATATTTTTTCACCCAATCTTGATAATACTTGGTGCTAATGATCAGTACACAAATCCCACTTGGCTCACCAAATTGTGTTCTTCTAGGTTGAAGTGTTCGTCTTCAGTAGCAGTTTTATATTTAGGTTTCACTCTCATCTCTCCTATATAGATACATGAATTTGGAACTCTAAATCCAACATGGTTTGTAGTAGCTCTTTGAAACTTGACAAAATAAAATAGATCTCTGTTTTGTCTCTATGGTTTGTTTCCTCTTCAAGTAGCCTAGGCATAGACTGTGGAAAAGCACTTTCATTGAGAGGGGTTGACAAGCTTCTAAGAAATAACAAGTTTCCGAAACACCAGGAAATATTTTTTCACCCAATCTTGATGATACGTGGTGGTAATGATCAGTACACAAATCCCACTTGTCTCACCAAATTTTGTTCTTCTAGGTTGAAGCGTTCCTCTTCAGTAGCAGTTTTTATATTTAGGTTTCACTCTGTTCTCTCCTATATAGATAGATGAATATGGAACACTATATCTAACATGGTTTGTAGTAGCTTTTTGAAACTTGTCAAAATAAAGGAGTTCTTAATTTTGTCTCTACGGTTTGTTTCCTCTTCAAGTAGCCCTAGGCACAGACTGTGGAAAAGCACTTTCATTGAGAGGGGTTGCCAAGCTTCTAAGAAATAACGAGATTCCGAAATACCAGCTAATATTTTCTCACCCAATCTTGATGATTCTTGGTGGTAATGATCAGTACACAAATCCCACTTGGCTCACCAAATTGTGTTCTTCTAGTTTGAAGCGTTCGTCTACAGTAGCAGTTTTTATATTTAGGTTACACTCTGTTCTCTCCTATATAGATAGATGAATTTGGAACTCTAAATCCAACATGGTTTGTAGTAGCTCTTTGAAACTTGAAAAAATAAAGGAGTTCTCAGTTTTGTCTCTATGGTTTGTTTCCTCTTCAAGTAGCCCTAGGCACAGACTGTGGAGAAGAACTTTCATTGAGAGGGGTTGCCAAGCTTCTAAGAAATAACAAGTTTCCGAAACACCAGGAAATATTTTTTCACCCAATCTTGATAATACTTTGTGGTAATGATCAGTACACAAATCCCACTTGGCTCACCAAATTGTGTTCTTTTAGGTTGAAGCGTCGTCTTCAGTAGCAGTTTATATATTTAGGTTTCACTCTCATCTCTCCTATATAGATAGATGAATTTGGAACTCTAAATCCAACATGGTTTGTAGTAGGTCTTTGAAACTTGACAAAATAAAGGAGATCTCAGTTTTGTCTCTATGGTTTGTTCCTCTTTAAGTAGCCCTAGGCACAGACTGTGGAAAAGCAATTTCATTGAGAGGGGTTGCCAAGCTTCTAAGAAATCACGAGTTTCCTAAATACCAGCAAATATATTTTCACCCAATCTTGATGATACGTGGTGGTAATGATCAGTACACAAATCCACTTGGCTCACCAAAATGTTCTTCTAGGTTGAAGCGTTCGTCTACAGTAGCAGTTTTTATATTTAGGTTTCACTCTCATCTCTCCTATATAGATAGATGAATTTGGAACTCTAAATCCAACATGATTTGTAGTAGGTCTTTGAAACTTGACAAAATAAAGGAGTTGTCAGTTTTGTCTCTATGGTTTGTTTCCTCTTCAAGTAGCCCTAGCACAGACTGTGGAGAAGCACTTTCATTGAGAGGGGTTGCCAAGCTTCTAAGAAATAACAAGTTTCCGAAACACCAGAAAATATTTTTTCACCCAATCTTGATAATACTTGGTGCTAATGATCAGTACAAAATTCCCACTTGGCTCACCAAATTGTGTTCTTCTTGGTTGAAGCGTTCGTCTACAGTAGCAGTTTTTATATTTAGGTTTCACTCTCATCTCTCCTATATAGAGACATGAATTTGGAACTCTATATCCAACATGGTTTGTAGTAGCTCTTTGAAACTTGACAAAATAAGGAGTTCTCAGTTTTGTCTCTATAGTTTGTTTCCTCTTCAAGTAGCCCTAGGCAAAGACTGTGGAAAAGCACTTCCATTGAGAGGGGTTGCCAAGCTTCTAAGAAATAACGAGTTTCCGAAATACCAGCTAATATTTTCTCACCCAATCTTGATGATTCTTGGTGGTAATGATCAGTACACAAATCCCACTTGGCTCACCAAATTGTCTTCTTCTAGGTTGAAGCGTTCGTCTACAGTAGCAGTTTTTATATTTAGGTTTCACTCTGTTCTCTCCTATATAGATAGATGAATTTGGAACTCTATATCTAACATGGTTTGTAATAGCTTTTTGAAACTTGACAAAATAAAGGAGTTCTCAATTTTGTCTCTATAGTTTGTTTCCTCTTCAAGTAGCCCTAGGCACAGACTGTGGAAAAGCACTTTCATTGAGAGGGGTTGCCAATCTTCTAAGAAATAACGAGTTTTCCGAAATACCAGCTAATATTTTTTTACCCAATCTTCATGATTCTTGGTGGTAATGATCAGTACACAAATCCCACTTGGCTCACCAAATTGTGTTCTTCTAGGTTGAAGCGTTCGTCTACAGTAGCAGTTTTTATATTTTAGGTTTCACTCTGTTCTCTCCTATATAGATAGATGCATTTGGAACTCTAAATCCAACATGGTTTGTAGTACCTCTTTGAAACTGACAAAATAAAGGAGTTCTCAGTTTTGTCTGTATGGTTTGTTTCCTATTCAAGTAGCCCTAGGCACAGACTGTGGAGAAGCACTTTCATTGAGAGGGGTTGCCAAGCTACTAAGAAACAACAAGTTTCCGAAACACCAGGTAATATTTTTTCACCCAATCTTCTTAATACTTGGTGGTAATGATCAGTACACAAATCCCAATTGGCTCACCAAATTGTGTTCTTCTAGGTTGAAGCGTTCGATTCAGTAGCAGTTTTTATATTTAGGTTTCACTCTCATCTCTCCTATATAGATAGATGAATTTGGAACTCTAAATCCAACATGGTTTGTAGTAGCTCTTTGAAACTTGACAAAATAAAGGAGATCTCAGTTTTGTCTCTATGGTTTGTTTCCTCTTTAAGTAGCCCTAGGCACAGACTGTGGAAAAGCAATTTCATGAGAGGGGTTGCCAAGCTTCTAAGAATCACGAGTTTCCTAAATACCAGCAAATATATTTTCACCCAATCTTGATGATACGTGGTGGTAATGATCAGTACGCAAATCCCACTTGGGCTCACCAAATTGTGTTCTTCTAGGTTGAAGCGTTCGTCTACAGTAACAGATTTATATTTAGGTTTCACTCTCATCTCTCCTATATAGATAGATGAATTCGGAACTTTAAATCCAACATGATTTGTAGTAGGTCTTTGAAACTTGACAAAATAAAGGAGTTCTCAGTTTTGTCTCTATGGTTTGTTTCCTCTTCAAGTAGCCCTAGGCACAGACTGTGGAGAAGCACTTTCATTGAGAGGGGTTGCCAAGCTTCTAAGAAATAAAAGTTTCCGAAACACCAGAAATATTTTTTCACCCAATCTTGATAATACTTGGTGCTAATGATCAGTACACAAATCCCACTTGGCTCACCAAATTGTGTTCTTCTAGGTTGAAGTGTGCGTCTTCAGTAGCAGTTTTTATATTTAGGTTTCACTCTCATCTCTCCTATATAGATACATGAATTTGGAACTCTAAATCCAACATGGTTTGTAGTAGCTCTTTGAAACTTGACAAAATAAAATAGATCTCTGTTTTGTCTCTATGGTTTGTTTCCTCTTCAAGTAGCCCTAGGCATAGACTGTGGAAAAGCACTTTCATTGAGAGGGGTTGACAAGCTTCTAAGAAATAACAAGTTTCCGAAACACCAGGAAATATTTTTTCACCCAATCTTGATGATACGTGGTGGTAATGATCAGTACACAAATCCCACTTGTCTCACCAAATTTTGTTCTTCTAGGTTGAAGCGTTCCTCTTCAGTAGCAGTTTTTATATTTAGGTTTCACTCTGTTCTCTCCTATATAGATAGATGAATATGGAACACTATATCTAACATGGTTTGTAGTAGCTTTTTGAAACTTGTCAAAATAAAGGAGTTCTTAATTTTGTCTCTACGGTTTGTTTCCTCTTCAAGTAGCCTAGGCACAGACTGTGGAAAAGCACTTTCATTGAGAGGGGTTGCCAAGCTTCTAAGAAATAACGAGATTCCGAAATACCAGCTAATATTTTCTCACCCAATCTTGATGATTCTTGGTGGTAATGATCAGTACACAAATCCCACTTGGCTCACCAAATTGTGTTCTTCTAGTTTGAAGCGTTCGTCTACAGTAGCAGTTTTTATATTTAGGTTACACTCTGTTCTCTCCTATATAGATAGATGAATTTGGAACTCTAAATCCAACATGGTTTGTAGTAGCTCTTTGAAACTTGAAAAAATAAAGGAGTTCTCAGTTTTGTCTCTATGGTTTGTTTCCTCTTCAAGTAGCCCTAGGCACAGACTGTGGAGAAGAACTTTCATTGAGAGGGGTTGCCAAGCTTCTAAGAAATAACAAGTTTCCGAAACACCAGGAAATATTTTTTCACCCAATCTTGATAATACTTTGTGGTAATGATCAGTACACAAATCCCACTTGGCTCACCAAATTGTGTTCTTTAGGTTGAAGCGTTCGTCTTCAGTAGCAGTTTATATATTTAGGATTCACTCTCATCTCTCCTATATAGATAGATGAATTTGGAACTCTAAATCCAACATGGTTTGTAGTAGGTCTTTGAAACTTGACAAAATAAAGGAGATCTCAGTTTTGTCTCTATGGTTTGTTTCCTCTTTAAGTAGCCCTAGGCACAGACTGTGGAAAAGCAATTTCATTGAGAGGGGTTGCCAGCTTCTAAGAAATCACGAGTTTCCTAAATACCAGCAAATATATTTTCACCCAATCTTGATGATACGTGGTGGTAATGATCAGTACACAAATCCACTTGGCTCACCAAAATGTTCTTCTAGGTTGAAGCGTTCGTCTACAGTAGCAGTTTTTATATTTAGGTTTCACTCTCATCTCTCCTATATAGATAGATGAATTTGGAACTCTAAATCCAACATGATTTGTAGTAGGTCTTTGAAACTTGACAAAATAAAGGAGTTGTCAGTTTTGTCTCTATGGTTTGTTTCCTCTTCAAGTAGCCCTAGGCACAGACTGTGGAGAAGCACTTTCATTGAGAGGGGTTGCCAAGCTTCTAAGAAATAACAAGTTTCCGAAACACCAGAAAATATTTTTTCACCCAATCTTGATAATACTTGGTGCTAATGATCAGTACAAAATTCCCACTTGGCTCACCAAATTGTGTTCTTCTTGGTTGAAGCGTTCGTCTACAGTAGCAGTTTTTATATTTAGGTTTCACTCTCATCTCTCCTATATAGAGACATGAATTTGGAACTCTATATCCAACATGGTTTGTAGTAGCTCTTTGAAACTTGACAAAATAAAGGAGTTCTCAGTTTTGTCTCTATAGTTTGTTTCCTCTTCAAGTAGCCCTAGGCAAAGACTGTGGAAAAGCACTTCCATTGAGAGGGGTTGCCAAGCTTCTAAGAAATAACGAGTTTCCGAAATACAGCTAATATTTTCTCACCCAATCTTGATGATTCTTGGTGGTAATGATCAGTACACAAATCCCACTTGGCTCACCAAATTGTCTTCTTCTAGGTTGAAGCGTTCGTCTACAGTAGCAGTTTTTATATTTAGGTTTCACTCTGTTCTCTCCTATATAGATAGATAAATTTGGAACTCTATATCTAACATGGTTTGTAATAGCTCTTTGAACTTGAGAAAATAAAGGAGTTCTCAGTTTTGTCTCTATTGTGTGTTTCCTCTTCAAGTAGCCCTAGGCACAGACTGTGGAAAAGTACTTTCATTGAGAGGGGTTGCCAATCTTCTAAGAAATAACGAGTTTCCCGAAATACCAGCTAATATTTTTTCACCCAATCTTCATGATTCTTGGTGGTAATGATCAGTACACAAATCCCACTTGGCTCACCAAATTGTCTTCTTCTAGGTGAAGCGTTCGTCTACAGTAACAGATTTATATTTAGGTTTCACTCTCATCTCTCCTATATAGATAGATGAATTCGGAACTTTAAATCCAACATGATTTGTAGTAGGTCTTTGAAACTTGACAAAATAAAGGAGTTCTCAGTTTTGTCTCTATGGTTTGTTTCCTCTTCAAGTAGCCCTAGGCACAGACTGTGGAGAAGCACTTTCATTGAGAGGGGTTGCCAAGCTTCTAAGAAATAAAAGTTTCCGAAACACCAGGAAATATTTTTTTCACCCAATCTTGATTAATACTTGGTGCTAATGATCAGTACACAAATCCCACTTGGCTCACCAAATTGTGTTCTTCTAGGTTGAAGTGTGCGTCTTCAGTAGCAGTTTTTATATTTAGGTTTCACTCTCATCTCTCCTATATAGATACATGAATTTGGAACTCTAAATCCAACATGGTTTGTAGTAGCTCTTTGAAACTTGACAAAATAAAATAGATCTCTGTTTTGTCTGTATGGTTTGTTTCCTCTTCAAGTAGCCCTAGGCATAGACTGTGGAAAAGCACTTTCATTGAGAGGGGTTGACAAGCTTCTAAGAAATAACAAGTTTCCGAAACACCAGGAAATATTTTTTCAACCCAATCTTGATGATACGTGGTGGTAATGATCAGTACACAAATCCCACTTGTCTCACCAAATTTTGTTCTTCTAGGTTGAAGCGTTCCTCTTCAGTAGCAGTTTTTATATTTAGGTTTCACTCTGTTCTCTCCTATATAGATAGATGAATATGGAACAACTATATCTAACATGGTTTGTAGTAGCTTTTTGAAACTTGTCAAAATAAAGGAGTTCTTAATTTTGTCTCTACGGTTTGTTTCCTCTTCAAGTAGCCCTAGGCACAGACTGTGGAAAAGCACTTTCATTGAGAGGGGTTGCCAAGCTTCTAAGAAATAACGAGATTCCGAAATACCAGCTAATATTTTCTCACCCAATCTTGATGATTCTTGGTGGTAATGATCAGTACACAAATCCCACTTGGCTCACCAAATTGTGTTCTTCTAGTTTGAAGCGTTCGTCTACAGTAGCAGTTTTTATATTTAGGTTACACTCTGTTCTCTCCTATATAGATAGATGAATTTTGGAACTCTAAATCCAACATGGTTTGTAGTAGCTCTTTGAAACTTGAAAAAATAAAGGAGTTCTCAGTTTTGTCTCTATGGTTTGTTTCCTCTTCAAGTAGCCCTAGGCACAGACTGTGGAGAAGAACTTTCATTGAGAGGGGTTGCCAAGCTTCTAAGAAATAACAAGTTTCCGAAACACCAGGAAATATTTTTTCACCCAATCTTGATAATACTTTGTGGTAATGATCAGTACACAAATCCACTTGGCTCACCAAATTGTGTTCTTTTAGGTTGAAGCGTTCGTCTTCAGTAGCAGTTTATATATTTAGGTTTCACTCTCATCTCTCCTATATAGATAGATGAATTTGGAACTCTAAATCCAACATGGTTTGTAGTAGGTCTTTGAAACTTGACAAAATAAAGGAGATCTCAGTTTTGTCTCTATGGTTTGTTTCCTCTTTAAGTAGCCCTAGGCACAGACTGTGGAAAAAGCAATTTCATTGAGAGGGGTTGCCAAGCTTCTAAGAAATCACGAGTTTCCTAAATACCAGCAAATATATTTTCACCCAATCTTGATGATACGTGGTGGTAATGATCAGTACACAAATCCCACTTGGCTCACCAAAATGTTCTTCTAGGTTGAAGCGTTCGTCTACAGTAGCAGTTTTATATTTAGGTTTCACTCTCATCTCTCCTATATAGATAGATGAATTTGGAACTCTAAATCCAACATGATTTGTAGTAGGTCTTTGAAACTTGACAAAATAAAGGAGTTGTCAGTTTTGTCTCTATGGTTTGTTTCCTCTTCAAGTAGCCCTAGGCACAGACTGTGGAGAAGCACTTTCATTGAGAGGGGTGCCAAGCTTCTAAGAAATAACAAGTTTCCGAAACACCAGAAAATATTTTTTCACCCAATCTTGATAATACTTGGTACTAATGATCAGTACAAAATTCCCACTTGGCTCACCAAATTGTGTTCTTCTTGGTTGAAGCGTTCGTCTACAGTAGCAGTTTTTATATTTAGGTTTCACTCTCATCTCTCCTATATAGAGACATGAATTTGGAACTCTATATCCAACATGGTTTGTAGTAGCTCTTTGAAACTTGACAAAATAAAGGAGTTCT
>NW_027510465.1:0-33704 GCF_048772815.1 Callospermophilus lateralis | reverse complement strand
GTTCACTAAGCCCACTTGGCTGCCCAATTTTCACTATTCTAGGTTGAAGCGTTCGTTTCCACTAATAGTTTGAATTTTTAGGTTTCACTCTGTTTTCTCCTATATAGATAGATGTGTTGGGAACTCTAAATGAAACACGGTTTGTGCTAGCTCTTTGAAAATTGACAAAATAAAGTAGTTCTAAGTTCTGTCTCTATGGTTTGTTTCCTCTTGAAGCAGCCCTAACTAGAAACTGCCTAAGTACACTTTCATTGGAAAGGTGTGCCAAGCGTCCAAAAGCACTGGTTTTCTGAAATCTCGGCAAACATTTTTTCACCCAATCTTGATGATTCTCTGTGGTAATGATCAGTTCACTATGTCCACTTGGCTGCCCAATTTTCACTCTTCTAGGTTGAAGCGTTCGTTTCCAGTAAGAGTTTGAATTTTTAGGTTTCACTCTGTTTTCTCCTATATAGATAGATGTGTTGGGAACTCTAAATGAAACACGGTTTGTGCTAGCTCTTTGAAAAATGACAAAATAAAGTAGATTTAGGTTCTGTCTCTAGGGTTTGTTTCCTCTTGAAGCAGCCCTAACTAGAGACTGCCTAAATACACTTTCATTGGAAACGTGTACCAAGCGTCCAAAAGTACTGGTTTTATGAAATCTCGGCAAATATTTTTTCACCCAATCTTGATGATTCTCTGTGGTAATGATCAGTTCACTAAGTCCCCTTGGCTGCCCAATTTTCACTCTTCTAGGTTGAAGCGTTCGTTTCCAGTAAGAGTTTGAATTTTTAGGTTTCACTCTGTTTTCTCCTATATAGATAGATGTGTTGGGAACTCTAAATGAAACACGGTTTGTGCTAGCTCTTTGAAAATTGACAAAATAAAGTAGTTCTAAGTTCTGTCTCTAAGGTTTGTTTCCTCTTGAAGCAGCCCTAAGCAGAGACTGCCTGAAGACATTCTCATTGGAAAGGTGTGCCAAGCATCCAAAAGTATTGGTTTTCTGAAATCTCGGCAAACATTTTTCCACCCAAACTTGATGATTCTCTGTGGTAATGATCAGTTCACTCCGTCCACTTGGCTGCCCAGTTTTCATTCTTCCAGGTTGAAGCGTTCGTTTCCAGTAAGAGTTTGAATTCTTAGGTTTCACTCTGTTTTCTCCTATATAGATAGATGTGTTGGGAACTCTAAATGAAACATGGTTTGTGCTAGCTCTTTGAAAATTGACAAAATAAAGTAGATTTAGGTTCTGTCTCTATGGTTTGTTTCCTCTTGAAGCAGCCCTAACTAGAGACTGCCTAAATACACTTTCATTGGATTCGTGTGCCAAGCGTCCAAAAGTACTGGTTTTGTGAAATCTCGGCAAATATTTTTTCACCCAATCTTGATGATTCTCTGTGGTAATGATCAGTTCACTAAGTCCCCGTGGCTGCCCAATTTTCACTCTTCTAGGTTGAAGCATTCGTTTCCAGTAAGAGTTTGAATTTTTAGGTTTCACTCTGTTTTCTCCTATATAGATAGATGTGTTGTGAACTCTAAATGAAACACGGTTTGTGCTAGCTCTTTGAAAATTGACAAAATAAAGTAGTTCTAAGTTCTGTCTCTAAGGTTTGTTTCCTCTTGAAGCAGCCCTAAGCAGAGACTGCCTGAAGACATTCTCATTGGAAAGGTGTGCCAAGCATCCAAAAGTACTGGTTTTCTGAAATCTCGGCAAACATTTTTCCACCCAAACTTGATGATTCTCTGTGGTGATGATCAGTTCACTCCGTCCACTTGGCTGCCCAATTTTCATTCTTCCAGGTTGAAGCGTTCGTTTCCAGTAAGAGTTTGAATTCTTAGGTTTCACTCTGTTTTCTCCTATATAGATAGATGTGTTGGGAACTCTAAATGAAACACGGTTTGTGCTAGCTCTTTGAAAATTGACAAAATAAAGTAGATTAAGGTTCTGTCTCTATGGTTTGTTTCCTCTTGAAGCAGCCCTAACTAGAGACTGCCTAAATACACTTTCATTGGAAACGTGTGCCAAGCGTCCAAAAGTACTGGTTTTCTGAAATCTCGGCAAATATTTTTTCACCCAAACTTGATGATTCTCTGTGGTAATGATCAGTTCACTAAGTCCCCTTGGCTGCCCAATTTCACTCTTCTAGGTTGAAGCGTTCGTTTCCAGTAAGAGTTTGAATTTTTAGGTTTCACTCTGTTTTCTCCTATATAGATAGATGTGTTGGGAACTCTAAATGAAACACGGTTTGTGCTAGCTCTTTGAAAATTGACAAAATAAAGTAGATTTAGGTTCTGTCTCTATGGTTTGTTTCCTCTTGAAGCAGCCCTAACTAGAGACTGCCTAAATACGCTTTCATTGGAAACGTGTGCCAAGCGTCCAAAAGTACTGGTTTTCTGAAATCTCGGCAAACATTTTTCCACCCATTCTTGATGATTCTCTGTGGTAATGATCAGTTCACTACGTCCACTTGGCTGCCCAATTTTCACTCTTCTAGGTTGAAGCGTTCGTTTCCAGTAAGAGTTTGAATTTTTGGTTTCACTGTGTTTTCTCCTATATAGGTAGATGTGTTGGGAACTCTAAATGAAACACGGTTTGTGCTAGCTCTTTGAAAATTGACAAAATAAAGTAGTTTTAGGTTCTGTCTCCATGGTTTGTTTACTCTTGAAGCACCCCTAACTAGAGACTGCCTAAGTACACTTTCATTGGAAAGGTGTGCCAAGCGTCCAAAAGCACTGGTTTTCTGAAATCTCGGCAAACATTTTTTCACCCAATCTTCATGATTCTCTATGGTAATGATCAGTTCACTAAGCCCACTTGGCTGCCCAATATTCACTCTTCTAGGTTGAAGCGTTCGTTTCCAGTAAGAGTTTGAATTTTTAGGTTTCACTGTGTTTTCTCCTATATAGATAGATGTGTTGGGAACTCTAAATGAAACACGGTTTGTGCTAGCTCTTTGAAAATTGACAAAATAAAGTAGTTTTAGGTTCTGTCTGCATGGTTTGTTTCCTCTTGAAGCACCCCTAACTAGAGACTGCCTAAGTACACTTTCATTGGAAAGGTGTGCCAAGCGTCCAAAAGCACTGGTTTTCTGAAATCTCGGCAAACATTTTTTCACCCAATCTTGATGATTCTCTATGGTAATGATCAGTTCACTAAGCCCACTTGGCTGCCCAATATTCACTCTTCTATGTTGAAGCGTTCGTTTCCAGTAAGAGTTTGAATTTTTAGGTTTCACTGTGTTTTCTCCTATATAGATAGATGTGTTGGGAACTCTAAATGAAACACGGTTTGTGCTAGCTCTTTGAAAATTGACAAAATAAAGTAGTTCTCAGTTCTGTCTCTATGGTTTGTTTCGTCTTGAAGCAGCCCTAACTAGTGACTGCCTAAATACGCTTTCATTGGAAACCTGTGCTAAGCGTCCAAAATTACTGGTTTTCTGAAATCTCGGCAAACATTTTTTCACCCAATCTTGATGTTATTGTGGTAATGATCAGTTCACTAAGCCCACTTGGCTGCCCAATTTTCACTATTCTAGGTTGAAGCGTTCGTTTCCACTAATAGTTTGAATTTTTAGGTTTCACTCTGTTTTCTCCTATATAGATAGATGTGTTGGGAACTCTAAATGAAACACGGTTTGTGCTAGCTCTTTGAAAATTGACAAAATAAAGTAGTTCTAAGTTCTGTCTCTATGGTTTGTTTCCTCTTGAAGCAGCCCTAACTAGAAACTGCCTAAGTACACTTTCATTGGAAAGGTGTGCCAAGCGTCCAAAAGCACTGGTTTTCTGAAATCTCGGCAAACATTTTTTCACCCAATCTTGATGATTCTCTGTGGTAATGATCAGTTCACTATGTCCACTTGGCTGCCCAATTTTCACTCTTCTAGGTTGAAGCGTTCGTTTCCAGTAAGAGTTTGAATTTTTAGGTTTCACTCTGTTTTCTCCTATATAGATAGATGTGTTGGGAACTCTAAATGAAACACGGTTTGTGCTAGCTCTTTGAAAAATGACAAAATAAAGTAGATTTAGGTTCTGTCTCTAGGGTTTGTTTCCTCTTGAAGCAGCCCTAACTAGAGACTGCCTAAATACACTTTCATTGGAAACGTGTACCAAGCGTCCAAAAGTACTGGTTTTCTGAAATCTCGGCAAATATTTTTTCACCCAATCTTGATGATTCTCTGTGGTAATGATCAGTTCACTAAGTCCCCTTGGCTGCCCAATTTTCACTCTTCTAGGTTGAAGCGTTCGTTTCCAGTAAGAGTTTGAATTTTTAGGTTTCACTCTGTTTTCTCCTATATAGATAGATGTGTTGGGAACTCTAAATGAAACACGGTTTGTGCTAGCTCTTTGAAAATTGACAAAATAAAGTAGTTCTAAGTTCTGTCTCTAAGGTTTGTTTCCTCTTGAAGCAGCCCTAAGCAGAGACTGCCTGAAGACATTCTCATTGGAAAGGTGTGCCAAGCATCCAAAAGTATTGGTTTTCTGAAATCTCGGCAAACATTTTTCCACCCAAACTTGATGATTCTCTGTGGTAATGATCAGTTCACTCCGTCCACTTGGCTGCCCAGTTTTCATTCTTCCAGGTTGAAGCGTTCGTTTCCAGTAAGAGTTTGAATTCTTAGGTTTCACTCTGTTTTCTCCTATATAGATAGATGTGTTGGGAACTCTAAATGAAACATGGTTTGTGCTAGCTCTTTGAAAATTGACAAAATAAAGTAGATTTAGGTTCTGTCTCTATGGTTTGTTTCCTCTTGAAGCAGCCCTAACTAGAGACTGCCTAAATACACTTTCATTGGAAACGTGTGCCAAGCGTCCAAAAGTACTGGTTTTCTGAAATCTCGGCAAACATTTTTTCACCCAATCTTGATGATTCTCTGTGGTTATGATCAGTTCACTAAGTCCCCTTGGCTGCCCAATTTTCACTCTTCTAGGTTGAAGCGTTCGTTTCCAGTAAGAGTTTGAATTTTTAGGTTTCACTCTGTTTTCTCCTATATAGATAGATATGTTGGGAACTCTAAATGAAACACGGTTTGTGCTAGCTCTTTGAAAATTGACAAAATAAAGTAGATTTAGGTTCTGTCTCTATGGTTTGTTTCCTCTTGAAGCAGCCCTAACTAGAGACTGCCTAAATACGCTTTCATTGGAAACGTGTGCCAAGCGTCCAAAAGTACTGGTTTTCTGAAATCTCGGCAAACATTTTTCCACCCATTCTTGATGATTCTCTGTGGTAATGATCAGTTCACTACGTCCACTTGGCTGCCCAATTTTCACTCTTCTAGGTTGAAGCGTTCGTTTCCAGTAAAAGTTTGAATTTTTGGTTTCACTGTGTTTTCTCCTATATAGGTAGATGTGTTGGGAACTCTAAATGAAACACGGTTTGTGCTAGTTCTTTGAAAATTGACAAAATAAAGTAGTTTTAGGTTCTGTCTCCATGGTTTGTTTCCTCTTGAAGCACCCCTAACTAGAGACTGCCTAAGTACACTTTCATTGGAAAGGTGTGCCAAGCGTCCAAAAGCACTGGTTTTCTGAAATCTCGGCAAACATTTTTTCACCCAATCTTGATGATTCTCTATGGTAATGATCAGTTAACTAAGCCCACTTGGCTGCCCAATATTCACTCTTCTAGGTTGAAGCGTTCGTTTCCAGTAAGAGTTTGAATTTTTAGGTTTCACTGTGTTTTCTCCTATATAGATAGATGTGTTGGGAACTCTAAATGAAACACGGTTTGTGCTAGCTCTTTGAAAATTGACAAAATCAAGTAGTTTTAGGTTCTGTCTCTATGGTTTGTTTCCTCTTCAAGCAGCCCTAACTGGAGACTGCCTAAATACACTTTCATTGGAAACGTGTGCCAAGCGTCCAAAAGTACTGGTTTTCTGAAATCTCGGCAAATATTTTTTCACCCAATCTGGATGATTCTCTGTGGTAGTGATCAGTTCACTAAGTCAACTTGGCTTCCCAATTTTCACTTTTCTAGGTTGAAGCGTTCGTTTCCAGTAATAGTTTGAATTTTTAGGTTTCACTGTGTTTTCTCCTATATAGATAGATGTGTTTGGAACTCTAAATGAAACACGGTTTGTGCTAGCTCTTTGAAAATTGACAAAATAAAGTAGTTCTAAGTTCTGTCTCTATGATTTGTTTCCTCTTGAAGCAGCCCTAAGCAGAGACTGCCTAAAGACATTTTCATTGGAAAGGTGTGCCAAGCGTCCAAAAGTACTGGTTTTCTGAAATCTCGGCAAACCTTTTTTCACCCAAACTTGATGTTATTGTGGTAATGATCAGTTCACTAAGCCCACTTGGCTGCCCAATTTTCACTATTCTAGGTTGAAGCGTTCGTTTCCACTAATAGTTTGAATTTTTAGATTTCACTCTGTTTTCTCCTATATAGATAGATGTGTTGGGAACTCTAAATGAAACACGGTTTGTGCTAGCTCTTTGAAAATTGACAAAATAAAGTAGTTCTAAGTTCTGTCTCTATGGTTTGTTTCCTCTTGAAGCAGCCCTAACTAGAAACTGCCTAAGTACACTTTCATTGGAAAGGTGTGCCAAGCGTCCAAAAGCACTGGTTTTCTGAAATCTCGGCAAACATTTTTTCACCCAATCTTGATGATTCTCTGTGGTAATGATCAGTTCACTATGTCCACTTGGCTGCCCAATTTTCACTCTTCTAGGTTGAAGCGTTCGTTTCCAGTAAGAGTTTGAATTTTTAGGTTTCACTCTGTTTTCTCCTATAGAGATAGATGTGTTGGGAACTCTAAATGAAACACGGTTTGTGCTAGCTCTTTGAAAAATGACAAAATAAAGTAGATTTAGGTTCTGTCTCTAGGGTTTGTTTCCTCTTGAAGCAGCCCTAACTAGAGACTGCCTAAATACACTTTCATTGGAAACGTGTACCAAGCGTCCAAAAGTACTGGTTTTCTGAAATCTCGGCAAATATTTTTTCACCCAATCTTGATGATTCTCTGTGGTAATGATCAGTTCACTAAGTCCCCGTGGCTGCCCAATTTTCACTCTTCTAGGTTGAAGCATTCGTTTCCAGTAAGAGTTTGAATTTTTAGGTTTCACTCTGTTTTCTCCTATATAGATAGATGTGTTGGGAACTCTAAATGAAACACGGTTTGTGCTAGCTCTTTGAAAATTGACAAAATAAAGTAGTTCTAAGTTCTGTCTCTAAGGTTTGTTTCCTCTTGAAGCAGCCCTAAGCAGAGACTGCCTGAAGACATTCTCATTGGAAAGGTGTGCCAAGCATCCAAAAGTACTGGTTTTCTGAAATCTCGGCAAACATTTTTCCACCCAAACTTGATGATTCTCTGTGGTAATGATCAGTTCACTCTGTCCACTTGGCTGCCCAATTTTCATTCTTCCAGGTTGAAGCGTTCGTTTCCAGTAAGAGTTTGAATTCTTAGGTTTCACTCTGTTTTCTCCTATATAGATAGATGTGTTGGGAACTCTAAATGAAACACGGTTTGTGCTAGCTCTTTGAAAATTGACAAAATAAAGTAGATTAAGGTTCTGTCTCTATGGTTTGTTTCCTCTTGAAGCAGCCCTAACTAGAGACTGCCTAAATACACTTTCATTGGAAACGTGTGCCAAGCGTCCAAAAGTACTGGTTTTCTGAAATCTCGGCAAATATTTTTTCACCCAAACTTGATGATTCTCTGTGGTAATGATCAGTTCACTAAGTCCCCTTGGCTGCCCAATTTCACTCTTCTAGGTTGAAGCGTTCGTTTCCAGTAAGAGTTTGAATTTTTAGGTTTCACTCTGTTTTCTCCTATATAGATAGATGTGTTGGGAACTCTAAATGAAACACGGTTTGTGCTAGCTCTTTGAAAATTGACAAAATAAAGTAGATTTAGGTTCTGTCTCTATGGTTTGTTTCCTCTTGAAGCAGCCCTAACTAGAGACTGCCTAAATACGCTTTCATTGGAAACGTGTGCCAAGCGTCCAAAAGTACTGGTTTTCTGAAATCTCGGCAAACATTTTTCCACCCATTCTTGATGATTCTCTGTGGTAATGATCAGTTCACTACGTCCACTTGGCTGCCCAATTTTCACTCTTCTAAGTTGAAGCGTTCGTTTCCAGTAAGAGTTTGAATTTTTGGTTTCACTGTGTTTTCTCCTATATAGGTAGATGTGTTGGGAACTCTAAATGAAACACGGTTTGTGCTAGCTCTTTGAAAATTGACAAAATAAAGTAGTTTTAGGTTCTGTCTCCATGGTTTGTTTACTCTTGAAGCACCCCTAACTAGAGACTGCCTAAGTACACTTTCATTGGAAAGGTGTGCCAAGCGTCCAAAAGCACTGGTTTTCTGAAATCTCGGCAAACATTTTTTCACCCAATCTTGATGATTCTCTATGGTAATGATCAGTTCACTAAGCCCACTTGGCTGCCCAATATTCACTCTTCTAGGTTGAAGCGTTCGTTTCCAGTAAGAGTTTGAATTTTTAGGTTTCACTCTGTTTTCTCCTATATAGATAGATGTGTTGGGAACTCTAAATGAAACACGGTTTGTGCTAGCTCTTTGAAAATTGACAAAATAAAGTAGTTTTAGGTTCTGTCTGCATGGTTTGTTTCCTCTTGAAGCACCCCTAACTAGAGACTGCCTAAGTACACTTTCATTGGAAAGGTGTGCCAAGCGTCCAAAAACACTGGTTTTCTGAAATCTCGGCAAACATTTTTTCACCCAATCTTGATGATTCTCTATGGTAATGATCAGTTCACTAAGCCCACTTGGCTGCCCAATATTCACTCTTCTAGGTTGAAGCGTTCGTTTCCAGTAAGAGTTTGAATTTTTAGGTTTCACTCTGTTTTCTCCTATATAGATAGATGTGTTGGGAACTCTAAATGAAACACGGTTTGTGCTAGCTCTTTGAAAATTGACAAAATAAAGTAGTTCTCAGTTCTGTCTCTATGGTTTGTTTCGTCTTGAAGCTGCCCTAACTAGTGACTGCCTAAATACGCTTTCATTGGAAACCTGTGCTAAGCGTCCAAAATTACTGGTTTTCTGAAATCTCGGCAAACATTTTTTCACCCAATCTTGATGTTATTGTGGTAATGATCAGTTCACTAAGCCCACTTGGCTGCCCAATTTTCACTATTCTAGGTTGAAGCGTTCGTTTCCACTAATAGTTTGAATTTTTAGGTTTCACTCTGTTTTCTCCTATATAGATAGATGTGTTGGGAACTCTAAATGAAACACGGTTTGTGCTAGCTCTTTGAAAATTGACAAAATAAAGTAGTTCTAAGTTCTGTCTCTATGGTTTGTTTCCTCTTGAAGCAGCCCTAACTAGAAACTGCCTAAGTACACTTTCATTGGAAAGGTGTGCCAAGCGTCCAAAAGCACTGGTTTTCTGAAATCTCGGCAAACATTTTTTCACCCAATATTGATGATTCTCTGTGGTAATGATCAGTTCACTATGTCCACTTGGCTGCCCAATTTTCACTCTTCTAGGTTGAAGCGTTCGTTTCCAGTAAGAGTTTGAATTTTTAGGTTTCACTCTGTTTTCTCCTATATAGATAGATGTGTTGGGAACTCTAAATGAAACACGGTTTGTGCTAGCTCTTTGAAAAATGACAAAATAAAGTAGATTTAGGTTCTGTCTCTAGGGTTTGTTTCCTCTTGAAGCAGCCCTAACTAGAGACTGCCTAAATACACTTTCATTGGAAACGTGTACCAAGCGTCCAAAAGTACTGGTTTTCTGAAATCTCGGCAAATATTTTTTCACCCAATCTTGATGATTCTCTGTGGTAATGATCAGTTCACTAAGTCCCCTTGGCTGCCCAATTTTCACTCTTCTAGGTTGAAGCGTTCGTTTCCAGTAAGAGTTTGAATTTTTAGGTTTCACTCTGTTTTCTCCTATATAGATAGATGTGTTGGGAACTCTAAATGAAACACGGTTTGTGCTAGCTCTTTGAAAATTGACAAAATAAAGTAGTTCTAAGTTCTGTCTCTAAGTTTTGTTTCCTCTTGAAGCAGCCCTAAGCAGAGACTGCCTGAAGACATTCTCATTGGAAAGGTGTGCCAAGCATCCAAAAGTATTGGTTTTCTGAAATCTCGGCAAACATTTTTCCACCCAAACTTGATGATTCTCTGTGGTAATGATCAGTTCACTCCGTCCACTTGGCTGCCCAATTTTCATTCTTCCAGGTTGAAGCGTTCGTTTCCAGTAAGAGTTTGAATTCTTAGGTTTCACTCTGTTTTCTCCTATATAGATAGATGTGTTGGGAACTCTAAATGAAATACGGTTTGTGCTAGCTCTTTGAAAATTGACAAAATAAAGTAGATTAAGGTTCTGTCTCTATGGTTTATTTCCTCTTGAAGCAGCCCTAACTAGAGACTGCCTAAATACACTTTCATTGGAAACGTGTGCCAAGCGTCCAAAAGTACTGGTTTTCTGAAATCTCGGCAAATATTTTTTCACCCAAACTTGATGATTCTCTGTGGTAATGATCAGTTCACTAAGTCCCCTTGGCTGCCCAATTTCACTCTTCTAGGTTGAAGCGTTCGTTTCCAGTAAGAGTTTGAATTTTTAGGTTTCACTCTGTTTTCTCCTATATAGATAGATGTGTTGGGAACTCTAAATGAAACACGGTTTGTGCTAGCTCTTTGAAAATTGACAAAATAAAGTAGTTCTAAGTTCTGTCTCTAAGGTTTGTTTCCTCTTGAAGCAGCCCTAAGCCGAGACTGCCTAAAGACATTTTCATTGGAAAGGTGTGCCAAGCGTCTAAAAGTACTGGTTTTCTGAAATCTCGGCAAACATTTTTCCACCCAATCTTGATGATTCTCTGTGGTAATGATCAGTTCACTACGTCCACTTGGCTGAACAATTTTCTCTCTTCTAGGTTGAAGCGTTCGTTTCCAGTAAGAGTTTGAATTTTTGGTTTCACTGTGTTTTCTCCTATATAGATAGATGTGTTGGGAACTCTAAATAAAACACGGTTTGTGCTAGCTCTTTGAAAATTGACAAAATAAAGTAGTTTTAGGTTCTGTCTCCATGGTTTGTTTCCTCTTGAAGCAGCCCTAACTAGAGACTGCCTAAGTACACTTTCATTGGAAAGGTGTGCCAAGCGTCCAAAAGCACTGGTTTTCTGAAATCTCGGCAAACATTTTTTCACCCAATCTTGATGATTCTCTATGGTAATGATCAGTTCACTAAGCCCACTTGGCTGCCCAATATTCACTCTTCTAGGTTGAAGCATTCGTTTCCAGTAAGAGTTTGAATTTTTAGGTTTCACTGTGTTTTCTCCTATATAGATAGATGTGTTGGGAACTCTAAATGAAACACGGTTTGTGCTAGCTCTTTGAAAATTGACAAAATAAAGTAGTTTTAGGTTCTGTCTGCATGGTTTGTTTCCTCTTGAAGCACCCCTAACTAGAGACTGCCTAAGTACACTTTCATTGGAAAGGTGTGCCAAGCGTCCAAAAGCACTGGTTTTCTGAAATCTCGGCAAACATTTTTTCACCCAATCTTGATGATTCTCTATGGTAATGATCAGTTC
The DNA here is from genome assembly GCF_048772815.1 of Callospermophilus lateralis. Taxonomy (NCBI): domain Eukaryota; kingdom Metazoa; phylum Chordata; class Mammalia; order Rodentia; family Sciuridae; genus Callospermophilus; species Callospermophilus lateralis. Next base: position 22,229 of record NW_027510465.1, on the reverse strand, counting down.
ACTAAGCCCACTTGGCTGCCCAATATTCACTCTTCTAGGTTGAAGCGTTCGTTTCCAGTAAGAGTTTGAATTTTTAGGTTTCACTCTGTTTTCTCCTATATAGATAGATGTGTTGGGAACTCTAAATGAAACACGGTTTGTGCTAGCTCTTTGAAAATTGACAAAATAAAGTAGTTCTCAGTTCTGTCTCTATGGTTTGTTTCGTCTTGAAGCAGCCCTAACTAGTGACTGCCTAAATACGCTTTCATTGGAAACCTGTGCTAAGCGTCCAAAATTACTGGTTTTCTGAAATATCGGCAAACATTTTTTCACCCAATCTTGATGATTCTCTGTGGTAATGATTAGTTCACTAAGTCGACTTGGCCACCCAATTTTCACTCTTCTAGGTTGAAGCCTTCGTTTCCAGTAAGAGTTTGAATTTTTAGGTTTCACTCTGTTTTCTCCTATATAGATAGATGTGTTGGGAACTCTAAATGAAACACGGTTTGTGCTAGCTCTTTGAAAATTGACAAAATAAAGTAGTTCTAAGTTCTGTCTCTATGGTTTGTTTCCTCTTGAAGCAGCCCTAACTAGAGACTGCCTAAATACACTTTCATTGGAAACGTGTGCCAAGCGTCCAAAAGTACTGGTTTTCTGAAATCTCGGCAAACATTTTTCCACCCATTCTTGATGATTCTCTGTGGTAATGATCAGTTCACTACGTCCACTTGGCTGCCCAATTTTCACTCTTCTAGGTTGAAGCGTTCGTTTCCAGTAAGAGTTTGAATTTTTGGTTTCACTGTGTTTTCTCCTATATAGGTAGATGTGTTGGGAACTCTAAATGAAACACGGTTTGTGCTAGCTCTTTGAAAATTGACAAAATAAAGTAGTTTTAGGTTCTGTCTCCATGGTTTGTTTCCTCTTGAAGCACCCCTAACTAGAGACTGCCTAAGTACACTTTCATTGGAAAGGTGTGCCAAGCTTCCAAAAGCACTGGTTTTCTGAAATCTCGGCAAACCTTTTTTCACCCAATCTTGATGTTATTGTGGTAATGATCAGTTCACTAAGCCCACGTGGCTGCCCAATTTTCACTATTCTAGGATGAAGCGTTCGTTTCCACTAATAGTTTGAATTTTTAGGTTTCACTCTGTTTTCTCCTATATAGATAGATGTGTTGGGAACTCTAAATGAAACACGGTTTGTGCTAGCTCTTTGAAAATTGACAAAATAAAGTAGTTCTAAGTTCTGTCTCTATGGTTTGTTTCCTCTTGAAGCAGCCCTAACTAGAAACTGCCTCAGTACACTTTCATTGGAAAGGTGTGCCAAGCGTCCAAAAGCACTGGTTTTCTGAAATCTCGGCAAACATTTTTTCACCCAATCTTGATGATTCTCTGTGGTAATGATCAGTTCACTATGTCCACTTGTCTGCCCAATTTTCACCCTTCTAGGTTGAAGCGTTCGTTTCCAGTAAGAGTTTGAATTTTTAGGTTTCACTCTGTTTTCTCCTATATAGATAGACGTGTTGGGAACACTAAATGAAACACGGTTTGTGCTAGCTCTTTGAAAATTGACAAAATAAAGTAGTTCTAAGTTCTGTCTCTAAGGTTTGTTTCCTCTTGAAGCAGCCCTAAGCAGAGACTGCCTAAAGACATTTTCATTGGAAAGGTGTGCAAAGCGTCCAAAATACTGGTTTTCTAAAATCTTGGCAAACATTTTTCCACCCAATCTTGATGATTCTCTACGGTAATGATCAGTTCACTAAGCCCACTTGGCTGCCCAATATTCACTCTTCTATGTTGAAGCGTTCGTTTCCAGTAAGAGTTTGAATTTTTAGGTTTCACTCTGTTTTCTCCTATATAGATAGATGTGTTGGGAACACTAAATGAAACACGGTTTGTGCTAGCTCTTTGAAAAATGACAAAATAAAGTAGATTTAGGTTCTGTCTCTATGGTTTGTTTCCTCTTGAAGCAGCCCTAACTAGAGACTGCCTAAATACACTTTCATTGGAAACGTGTGCCAAGCGTCCAAAAGTACTTGTTTTCTGAAATCTCGGCAAATATTTTTTCACCCAATCTTGATGATTCTCTGTGGTAATGATCAGTTCACTAAGTCCCCTTGGCTGCTCAATTTTCACTCTTCTAGGTTGAAGCGTTCGTTTCCAGTAAGACTTTGAATTTTTAGGTTTCACTCTGTTTTCTCCTATATAGATAGATGTGTTGGGAACTCTAAATGAAACAAGGTTTGTGCTAGCTCTTTGAAAATTGACAAAATAAAGTAGTTCTAAGTTCTGTCTCTAAGGTTTGTTTCCTCTTGAAGCAGCCCTAAGCAGAGACTGCCTAAAGACATTTTCATTGGAAAGGTGTGACAAACGTCTAAAAGTACTGGTTTTCTGAAATTATGGCAAACATTTTTCCACCCAATCTTGATGATTCTCTGTAGTAACTATCAGTTCACTACGTCCACTTGGCTGAACAATTTTCACTCTTCTAGGTTGAAGCGTTCGTTTCCAGTAAGAGTTTGAATTTTTGGTTTCACTGTGTTTTCTCCTATATAGATAGATGTGTTGGGAACTCTAAATGAAACACGGTTTCTGCTAGCTCTTTGAAAATTGACAAAATAAAGTAGTTTTAGGTTCTGTCTCCATGGTTTGTTTCCTCTTGAAGCAGCCCTAACTAGAGACTGCCTAAGTACACTTTCATTGGAAAGGTGTGCCAAGCTTCCAAAAGCACTGGTTTTCTGAAATCTCGGCAAACCTTTTTTCACCCAATCTTGATGTTATTGTGGTAATGATCAGTTCACTAAGCCCACGTGGCTGCCCAATTTTCACTATTCTAGGATGAAGCGTTCGTTTCCACTAATAGTTTGAATTTTTAGGTTTCACTCTGTTTTCTCCTATATAGATAGATGTGTTGGGAACTCTAAATGAAACACGGTTTGTGCTAGCTCTTTGAAAATTGACAAAATAAAGTAGTTCTAAGTTCTGTCTCTATGGTTTGTTTCCTCTTGAAGCAGCCCTAACTAGAAAACTGCCTCAGTACACTTTCATTGGAAAGGTGTGCCAAGCGTCCAAAAGCACTGGTTTTCTGAAATCTCGGCAAACATTTTTTCACCCAATCTTGATGATTCTCTGTGGTAATGATCAGTTCACTATGTCCACTTGTCTGCCCAATTTTCACCCTTCTAGGTTGAAGCGTTCGTTTCCAGTAAGAGTTTGAATTTTTAGGTTTCACTCTGTTTTCTCTATATAGATAGACGTGTTGGGAACACTAAATGAAACACGGTTTGTGCTAGCTCTTTGAAAATTGACAAAATAAAGTAGTTCTAAGTTCTGTCTCTAAGGTTTGTTTCCTCTTGAAGCAGCCCTAAGCAGAGACTGCCTAAAGACATTTTCATTGGAAAGGTGTGCCAAGCGTCCAAAATACTGGTTTTCTAAAATCTCGGCAAACATTTTTCCACCCAATCTTGATGATTCTCTACGGTAATGATCAGTTCACTAAGCCCACTTGGCTGCCCAATATTCACTCTTCTATGTTGAAGCGTTCGTTTCCAGTAAGAGTTTGAATTTTTAGGTTTCACTCTGTTTTCTCCTATATAGATAGATGTGTTGGGAACACTAAATGAAACACGGTTTGTGCTAGCTCTTTGAAAAATGACAAAATAAAGTAGATTTAGGTTCTGTCTCTATGGTTTGTTTCCTCTTGAAGCAGCCCTAACTAGAGACTGCGTAAATACACTTTCATTGGAAACGTGTGCCAAGCGTCCAAAAGTACTGGTTTTCTGAAATCTCGGCAAATATTTTTTCACCCAATCTTGATGATTCTCTGTGGTAATGATCAGTTCACTAAGTCCCCTTGGCTGCTCAATTTTCACTCTTCTAGGTTGAAGCGTTCGTTTCCAGTAAGAGTTTGAATTTTTAGGTTTCACTCTGTTTTCTCCTATATAGATAGATGTGTTGGGAACTCTAAATGAAACACGGTTTGTGCTAGCTCTTTGAAAATTGACAAAATAAAGTAGTTCTAAGTTCTGTCTCTAAGGTTTGTTTCCTCTTGAAGCAGCCCTAAGCAGAGACTGCCTAAAGACATTTTCATTGGAAAGGTGTGACAAACGTCTAAAAGTACTGGTTTTCTGAAATTATGGCAAACATTTTTCCACCCAATCTTGATGATTCTCTGTAGTAACTATCAGTTCACTACGTCCACTTGGCTGAACAATTTTCACTCTTCTAGGTTGAAGCGTTCGTTTCCAGTAAGAGTTTGAATTTTTAGGTTTCACTCTGTTTTCTCCTATATAGATAGATGTGTTGGGAACTCTAAATGAAACATGGTTTGTGCTAACTCTTTGAAAATTGACAAAATAAAGTAGTTTTAGGTTTTGTCTCTATGGTTTGTTTCCTCTTCAAGTAGCCCTAACTGGAGACTGCCTAAATACACTTTCATTGGAAACGTGTGCCAAGCGTCCAAAAGTACTGGTTTTCTGAAATCTCGCCAAACATTTTTTCACCCAATCTGGATGATTCTCTCTGGTAGTGATCAGTTCACTAAGTCAACTTGGCTTCCCAATTTTCACTCTTCTAGGTTGAAACGTTCGTTTCCAGTAATAGTTTGAATTTTTAGGTTTCACTGTGTTTTCTCCTATATAGATAGATATGTTGGAACTCTAAATGAAACACGGTTTGTGCTAGCTCTTTGAAAATTGACAAAATAAAGTAGATTTAGTTCTGTCTCTATGGTTTGTTTTGTCTTGAAGCAGCCCTAACTAGAGACTGCCTAAATACACTTTCATTGGAAACGTGTGCCAAGCGTCCCAAAATTACTGGTTTTCTGAAATCTCGGCAAACATTTTTTCACCCAATCTTGATGATTCTCTGTAGTAATGATCAGTTCACTAAGTCCACATGGCCGCCCAATTTCACTCTTCTAGGTTGAAGCGTTCGTTTCCAGTAAGAGTTTGAATTTTTAGGTTTCACTCTGTTTTCTCCTATATAGATAGATGTGTTGGGAACTCTAAATGAAACACGGTTTGTGCTAGCTCTTTGAAAATTGACAAAATAAAGTAGTTCTAAGTTCTGTCTCTAATGTTTGTTTCCTCTTGAAGCAGCCCTAAGCAGAGACTGCCTAAAGACATTTTCATTGGAAAGGTGTGCCAAGCGTCCAAAAGTACTGGTTTTCTGAAATCTCGGCAAACCTTTTTTCACCCAATCTTGATGAGACATTGTGGTAATGATCAGTTCACTAAGCCCACTTGGCTGCCCAATTTTCACTATTCTAGGTTGAAGCGTTCGTTTCCACTAATAGTTTGAATTTTTAGGTTTCACTCTGTTTTCTCCTATATAGATAGATATGTTGGAAATTCTAAATGAAACACGGTTTGTGCTAGCTCTTTGAAAATTGACAAAATAAAGTAGTTTTAGGTTCTGTCTCCATGGTTTGTTTCCTCTTGAAGCAGCCCTAACTAGAGACTGCCTAAGTACACTTTCATTGGAAAGGTGTGCCAAGCGTCCAAAAGCACTGGTTTTCTGAAATCTCGGCAAACATTTTTTCACCCAATCTTGATGATTCTCTATGGTAATGATCAGTTCACTAAGCCCACTTGGCTGTCCAATATTCACTCTTCTAGGTTGAAGCGTTCGTTTCCACTAAGAGTTTGAATTTTTAGGTTTCACTCTGTTTTCTCCTATATAGATAGATGTGTTGGGAACTCTAAATGAAACACGGTTTGTGCTAACTCTTTGAAAATTGACAAAATAAAGTAGTTTTAGGTTCTGTCTCTATGGTTTGTTTCCTCTTCAAGCAGCCCTAACTGGAGACTGCCTAAATACACTTTCATTGGAAACGTGTGCCAAGCGTCCAAAAGTACTGGTTTTCTGAAATCTCAGCAAACATTTTTTCACCCAATCTGGATGATTCTCTGTGGTAGTGATCAGTTCACTAAGTCAACTTGGCTTCCCAATTTTCACTCTTCTAGGTTGAAGCGTTCGTTTCCAGTAATAGTTTGAATTTTTAGGTTTCACTGTGTTTTCTCCTATATAGATAGATATGTTTGGAACTCTAAATGAAACACGGTTTGTGCTAGCTCTTTGAAAATTGACAAAATAAAGTAGATTTAGGTTCTGTCTCTATGGTTTGTTTTGTCTTGAAGCAGCCCTAACTAGAGACTGCCTAAATACACTTTCATTGGAAACGTGTGCCAAGCGTCCAAAATTACTGGTTTTCTGAAATCTCGGCAAACATTTTTTCACCCAATCTTGATGATTCTCTGTAGTTATGATCAGTTCACTAAGTCCACTTGGCCGCCCAATTTTCACTCTTCTAGGTTGAAGCGTTCGTTTCCAGTAAGAGTTTGAATTTTTAGGTTTCACTCTGTTTTCTCCTATATAGATAGATGTGTTGGGAACTCTAAATGAAACACGGTTTGTGCTAGCTCTTTGAAAATTGACAAAATAAAGTAGTTCTAAGTTCTGTCTCTAATGTTTGTTTCCTCTTGAAGCAGCCCTAAGCAGAGACTGCCTAAAGACATTTTCATTGGAAAGGTGTGCCAAGCGTCCAAAAGTACTGGTTTTCTGAAATCTCGGCAAACCTTTTTTCACCCAATCTTGATGAGACATTGTGGTAATGATCAGTTCACTAAGCCCACTTGGCTGCCCAATTTTCACTATTCTAGGTTGAAGCGTTCGTTTCCACTAATAGTTTGAATTTTTAGGTTTCACTCTGTTTTCTTCTATATAGATAGATATGTTGGAAATTCTAAATGAAACACGGTTTGTGCTAGCTCTTTGAAAATTGACAAAATAAAGTAGTTTTAGGTTCTGTCTCCATGGTTTGTTTCCTCTTGAAGCAGCCCTAACTAGAGACTGCCTAAGTACACTTTCATTGGAAAGGTGTGCCAAGCGTCCAAAAGCACTGGTTTTCTGAAATCTCGGCAAACATTTTTTCACCCAATCTTGATGATTCTCTATGGTAATGATCAGTTCACTAAGCCCACTTGGCTGTCCAATATTCACTCTTCTAGGTTGAAGCGTTCGTTTCCACTAAGAGTTTGAATTTTTAGGTTTCACTCTGTTTTCTCCTATATAGATAGATGTGTTGGGAACTCTAAATGAAACACGGTTTGTGCTAACTCTTTGAAAATTGACAAAATAAAGTAGTTTTAGGTTCTGTCTCTATGGTTTGTTTCCTCTTCAAGCAGCCCTAACTGGAGACTGCCTAAATACACTTTCATTGGAAACGTGTGCCAAGCGTCCAAAAGTACTGGTTTTCTGAAATCTCAGCAAACATTTTTTCACCCAATCTGGATGATTCTCTGTGGTAGTGATCAGTTCACTAAGTCAACTTGGCTTCCCAATTTTCACTCTTCTAGGTTGAAGCGTTCGTTTCCAGTAATAGTTTGAATTTTTAGGTTTCACTGTGTTTTCTCCTATATAGATAGATATGTTTGGAACTCTAAATGAAACACGGTTTGTGCTAGCTCTTTGAAAATTGACAAAATAAAGTAGATTTAGGTTCTGTCTCTATGGTTTGTTTTGTCTTGAAGCAGCCCTAACTAGAGACTGCCTAAATACACTTTCATTGGAAACGTGTGCCAAGCGTCCAAAATTACTGGTTTTCTGAAATCTCGGCAAACATTTTTTCACCCAATCTTGATGATTCTCTGTAGTAATGATCAGTTCACTAAGTCCACTTGGCGGCCCAATTTTCACTCTTCTAGGTTGAAGCGTTCGTTTCAGTAAGAGTTTGAATTTTTAGGTTTCACTCTGTTTTCTCCTATATAGATAGATGTGTTGGGAACTCTAAATGAAACACGGTTTGTGTTAGCTCTTTGAAAATTGACAAAATAAAGTAGTTCTAAGTTCTGTCTCTAAGGTTTGTTTCCTCTTGAAGCAGCCCTAAGCAGAGACTGCCTAAAGACATTTTCATTGGAAAGGTGTGCCAAGCGTGCAAAAGTACTGGTTTTCTGAAATCTCGGCAAACCTTTTTTCACCCAATCTTGATGAGACATTGTGGTAATGATCAGTTCACTAAGCCCACCTGGCTGCCCAATTTTCACTATTCTAGGTTGAAGCGTTCGTTTCCACTAATAGTTTGAATTTTTAGGTTTCACTCTGTTTTCTCCTATATAGATAGATATGTTGGAAATTCTAAATGAAACACGGTTTGTGCTAGCTCTTTGAAAATTGACAAAATAAAGTAGTTCTAAGTTCTGTCTCTATGGTTTGTTTCGTCTTGAAGCAGCCCTAACTAGAGACTGCATAATACACTTTCATTGGAAAGGTGTGCCAAGCTTCCAAAAGTTCTGGTTTTCTGAAATCTCGGCAAACATTTTTCCACCCAATCTTGATGATTCTCTGTGGTAATGATCAGTTCACTAAGTCCACTTGGCTGCCCAATTTTCACTCTTCTAGGTTGAAGCGTTCGTTTCCAGTAAGAGTTTGAATTTTTAGGTTTCACTGTGTTTTCTCCTATATAGATAGATGTGTTTGGAACTCTAAATGAAACACGGTTTGTGCTAGCTCTTTGAAAATTGACAAAATAAAGTAGATTTAGGTTCTGTCTCTATGGTTTGTTTTCTCTTGAAGCAGCCCTAACTAGAGACTGCCTAAATACGCTTTCATTGGAAACCCTGTGCCAAGCGTCCAAAATTACTGGTTTTCTGAAATCTCGGCAAACATTTTTTCACCCAATCTTGATGATTCTCTGTGGTAATGATCAGTTCACTAAGTCCACTTGGCCGCCCAATTTTCACTCTTCTAGGTTGAAGCGTTCGTTTCCAGTATGAGTTTGAATTTTTAGGTTTCACTCTGTTTTCTCCTATATAGATAGATGTGTTGGGAACTCTAAATGAAACACGGTTTGTGCTAGCTCTTTGAAAATTGACAAAATAAAGTAGATTTAGGTTCTGTCTCTATGGTTTGTTTCCTCTTGAAGCACCCCTAACTAGAGACTGCCTAAATACACTTTCATTGGAAACGTGTGCCAAGCGTCCAAAAGTACTGGTTTTCTGAAATCTCGGCAAACATTTTTTCACCCAATCTTGATGATTCTCTGTGGTAATGATCAGTTCACTAAGTCCCCTTGGCTGCCCAATTTTCACTCTTCTAGGTTGAAGCGTTCGTTTCCAGTAAGAGTTTGAATTTTTAGGTTTCACTCTGTTTTCTCCTATATAGATAGATGTGTTGGGAACTCTAAATGAAACACGGTTTGTGCTAGCTCTTTGAAAATTGACAAAATAAAGTAGTTCTAAGTTCTGTCTCTAAGGTTTGTTTCCTCTTGAAGCAGCCCTAAGCAGAGACTGCCTAAAGACATTTTCATTGGAAAGGTGTGCCAAGCGTCCAAAAGTACTGGATTTCTGAAATCTCGGCAAAGCTTTTTTCACCCAATCTTGATGTTATTGTGGTAATGATCAGTTCACTAAGCCCACTTGGCTGCCCAATTTTCACTATTCTAGGTTGAAGCGTTCGTTTCCAGTAAGAGTTTGAATTTTTAGGTTTCACTCTGTTTTCTCCTATATAGATAGATGTGTTGGGAACTCTAAATGAAACATGGTTTGTGCTAACTCTTTGAAAATTGACAAAATAAAGTAGTTTTAGGTTTTGTCTCTATGGTTTGTTTCCTCTTCAAGTAGCCCTAACTGGAGACTGCCTAAATACACTTTCATTGGAAACGTGTGCCAAGCGTCCAAAAGAACTGGTTTTCTGAAATCTCGCCCAAACATTTTTTCACCCAATCTGGATGATTCTCTCTGGTAGTGATCAGTTCACTAAGTCAACTTGGCTTCCCAATTTTCACTCTTCTAGGTTGAAGCGTTCGTTTCCAGTAATAGTTTGAATTTTTAGGTTTCACTGTGTTTTCTCCTATATAGATAGATATGTTTGGAACTCTAAATGAAACACGGTTTGTGCTAGCTCTTTGAAATTGACAAAATAAAGTAGATTTAGGTTCTGTCTCTATGGTTTGTTTTGTCTTGAAGCAGCCCTAACTAGAGACTGCCTAAATACACTTTCATTGGAAACGTGTGCCAAGCGTCCAAAATTACTGGTTTTCTGAAATCTCGGCAAACATTTTTTCACCCAATCTTGATGATTCTCTGTAGTAATGATCAGTTCACTAAGTCCACTTGGCCGCCCAATTTTCACTCTTCTAGGTTGAAGCGTTCGTTTCCAGTAAGAGTTTGAATTTTTAGGTTTCACTCTGTTTTCTCCTATATAGATAGATGTGTTGGGAACTCTAAATGAAACACGGTTTGTGCTAGCTCTTTGAAAATTGACAAAATAAAGTAGTTTAGGTTCTGTCTCCATGGTTTGTTTCCTCTTGAAACAGCCCTAAGTAGAGACTGCGTAAGTACACTTTCATTGGAAAGGTGTGCCAAGCGTCCAAAAGCACTGGTTTTCTGAAATCTCGGCAAACATTTTTTTCACCCAATCTTGATGATTCTCTGTGGTAATGATGAGTTCACTAAGTACACTTGGCCGCCCAATTTTCACTCTTCTAGGTTGAAGCGTTCGTTTCCAGTAAGAGTTTGAATTTTTAGGTTTCACTCTGTTTTCTCCAATATAGATAGATGTGTTGGGAACTCTAAATGAAACACGGTTTGTGCTAGCTCTTTGAAAAATGACAAAATAAAGTAGATTTAGGTTCTGTCTCTAGGGTTTGTTTCCTCTTGAAGCAGCCCTAACTAGAGACTGCCTAAATACACTTTCATTGGAAACGTGTACCAAGCGTCCAAAAGTACTGGTTTTCTGAAATCTCGGCAAATATTTTTTCACCCAATCTTGATGATTCTCTGTGGTAATGATCAGTTCACTAAGTCCCCGTGGCTGCCCAATTTTCACTCTTCTAGGTTGAAGCATTCGTTTCCAGTAAGAGTTTGAATTTTTAGGTTTCACTCTGTTTTCTCCTATATAGATAGATGTGTTGGGAACTCTAAATGAAACACGGTTTGTGCTAGCTCTTTGAAAATTGACAAAATAAAGTAGTTCTAAGTTCTGTCTCTAAGGTTTGTTTCCTCTTGAAGCAGCCCTAAGCAGAGACTGCCTGAAGACATTCTCATTGGAAAGGTGTGCCAAGCATCCAAAAGTACTGGTTTTCTGAAATCTCGGCAAACATTTTTCCACCCAAAGTTGATGATTCTCTGTGGTAATGATCAGTTCACTCTGTCCACTTGGCTGCCCAATTTTCATTCTTCCAGGTTGAAGCGTTCGTTTCCAGTAAGAGTTTGAATTCTTAGGTTTCACTCTGTTTTCTCCTATATAGATAGATGTGTTGGGAACTCTAAATGAAACACGGTTTGTGCTAGCTCTTTGAAAATTGACAAAATAAAGTAGATTAAGGTTCTGTCTCTATGGTTTGTTTCCTCTTGAAGCAGCCCTAACTAGAGACTGCCTAAATACACTTTCATTGGAAACGTGTGCCAAGCGTCCAAAAGTACTGGTTTTCTGAAATCTCGGCAAATATTTTTTCACCCAAACTTGATGATTCTCTGTGGTAATGATCAGTTCACTAAGTCCCCTTGGCTGCCCAATTTCACTCTTCTAGGTTGAAGCGTTCGTTTCCAGTAAGAGTTTGAATTTTTAGGTTTCACTCTGTTTTCTCCTATATAGATAGATGTGTTGGGAACTCTAAATGAAACACGGTTTGTGCTAGCTCTTTGAAAATTGACAAAATAAAGTAGATTTAGGTTCTGTCTCTATGGTTTGTTTCCTCTTGAAGCAGCCCTAACTAGAGACTGCCTAAATACGCTTTCATTGGAAACGTGTGCCAAGCGTCCAAAAGTACGGTTTTCTGAAATCTCGGCAAACATTTTTCCACCCATTCTTGATGATTCTCTGTGGTAATGATCAGTTCACTACGTCCACTTGGCTGCCCAATTTTCACTCTTCTAGGTTGAAGCGTTCGTTTCCAGTAAGAGTTTGAATTTTTGGTTTCACTGTGTTTTCTCCTATATAGGTAGATGTGTTGGGAACTCTAAATGAAACACGGTTTGTGCTAGCTCTTTGAAAATTGACAAAATAAAGTAGTTTTAGGTTCTGTCTCCATGGTTTGTTTACTCTTGAAGCACCCCTAACTAGAGACTGCCTAAGTACACTTTCATTGGAAAGGTGTGCCAAGCGTCCAAAAGCACTGGTTTTCTGAAATCTCGGCAAACATTTTTTCACCCAATCTTGATGATTCTCTATGGTAATGATCAGTTCACTAAGCCCACTTGGCTGCCCAATATTCACTCTTCTAGGTTGAAGCGTTCGTTTCCAGTAAGAGTTTGAATTTTTAGGTTTCACTGTGTTTTCTCCTATATAGATAGATGTGTTGGGAACTCTAAATGAAACACGGTTTGTGCTAGCTCTTTGAAAATTGACAAAATAAAGTAGTTTTAGGTTCTGTCTGCATGGTTTGTTTCCTCTTGAAGCACCCCTAACTAGAGACTGCCTAAGTACACTTTCATTGGAAAGGTGTGCCAAGCGTCCAAAAACACTGGTTTTCTGAAATCTCGGCAAACATTTTTTCACCCAATCTTGATGATTCTCTATGGTAATGATCAGTTCACTAAGCCCACTTGGCTGCCCAATATTCACTCTTCTAGGTTGAAGCGTTCGTTTCCAGTAAGAGTTTGAATTTTTAGGTTTCACTCTGTTTTCTCCTATATAGATAGATGTGTTGGGAACTCTAAATGAAACACGGTTTGTGCTAGCTCTTTGAAAATTGACAAAATAAAGTAGTTCTCAGTTCTGTCTCTATGGTTTGTTTCGTCTTGAAGCTGCCCTAACTAGTGACTGCCTAAATACGCTTTCATTGGAAACCTGTGCTAAGCGTCCAAAATTACTGGTTTTCTGAAATCTCGGCAAACATTTTTTCACCCAATCTTGATGTTATTGTGGTAATGATCAGTTCACTAAGCCCACTTGGCTGCCCAATTTTCACTATTCTAGGTTGAAGCGTTCGTTTCCACTAATAGTTTGAATTTTTAGGTTTCACTCTGTTTTCTCCTATATAGATAGATGTGTTGGGAACTCTAAATGAAACACGGTTTGTGCTAGCTCTTTGAAAATTGACAAAATAAAGTAGTTCTAAGTTCTGTCTCTATGGTTTGTTTCCTCTTGAAGCCGCCCTAACTAGAAACTGCCTAAGTACACTTTCATTGGAAAGGTGTGCCAAGCGTCCAAAAGCACTGGTTTTCTGAAATCTCGGCAAACATTTTTCACCCAATATTGATGATTCTCTGTGGTAGTGATCAGTTCACTATGTCCACTTGGCTGCCCAATTTTCACTCTTCTAGGTTGAAGCGTTCGTTTCCAGTAAGAGTTTGAATTTTTAGGTTTCACTCTGTTTTCTCCTATATAGATAGATGTGTTGGGAACTCTAAATGAAACACGGTTTGTGCTAGCTCTTTGAAAAATGACAAAATAAAGTAGATTTAGGTTCTGTCTCTAGGGTTTGTTTCCTCTTGAAGCAGCCCTAACTAGAGACTGCCTAAATACACTTTCATTGGAAACGTGTACCAAGCGTCCAAAAGTACTGGTTTTCTGAAATCTCGGCAAATATTTTTTCACCCAATCTTGATGATTCTCTGTGGTAATGATCAGTTCACTAAGTCCCCTTGGCTGCCCAATTTTCACTCTTCTAGGTTGAAGCGTTCGTTTCCAGTAAGAGTTTGAATTTTTAGGTTTCACTCTGTTTTCTCCTATATAGATAGATGTGTTGGGAACTCTAAATGAAACACGGTTTGTGCTAGCTCTTTGAAAATTGACAAAATAAGTAGTTCTAAGTTCTGTCTCTAAGTTTTGTTTCCTCTTGAAGCAGCCCTAAGCAGAGACTGCCTGAAGACATTCTCATTGGAAAGGTGTGCCAAGCATCCAAAAGTATTGGTTTTCTGAAATCTCGGCAAACATTTTTCCACCCAAACTTGATGATTCTCTGTGGTAATGATCAGTTCACTCCGTCCACTTGGCTGCCCAATTTTCATTCTTCCAGGTTGAAGCGTTCGTTTCCAGTAAGAGTTTGAATTCTTAGGTTTCACTCTGTTTTCTCCTATATAGATAGATGTGTTGGGAACTCTAAATGAAATACGGTTTGTGCTAGCTCTTTGAAATTGACAAAATAAAGTAGATTAAGGTTCTGTCTCTATGGTTTGTTTCCTCTTGAAGCAGCCCTAACTAGAGACTGCCTAAATACACTTTCATTGGAAACGTGTGCCAAGCGTCCAAAAGTACTGGTTTTCTGAATCTCGGCAAATATTTTTTCACCCAAACTTGATGATTCTCTGTGGTAATGATCAGTTCACTAAGTCCCCTTGGCTGCCCAATTTCACTCTTCTAGGTTGAAGCGTTCGTTTCCAGTAAGAGTTTGAATTTTTAGGTTTCACTCTGTTTTCTCCTATATAGATAGATGTGTTGGGAACTCTAAATGAAACACGGTTTGTGCTAGCTCTTTGAAAATTGACAAAATAAAGTAGTTCTAAGTTCTGTCTCTAAGGTTTGTTTCCTCTTGAAGCAGCCCTAAGCCGAGACTGCCTAAAGACATTTTCATTGGAAAGGTGTGCCAAGCGTCTAAAAGTACTGGTTTTCTGAAATCTCGGCAAACATTTTTCCACCCAATCTTGATGATTCTCTGTGGTAATGATCAGTTCACTACGTCCACTTGGCTGAACAATTTTCTCTCTTCTAGGTTGAAGCGTTCGTTTCCAGTAAGAGTTTGAATTTTTGGTTTCACTGTGTTTTCTCCTATATAGATAGATGTGTTGGGAACTCTAAATAAAACACGGTTTGTGCTAGCTCTTTGAAAATTGACAAAATAAAGTAGTTTTAGGTTCTGTCTCCATGGTTTGTTTCCTCTTGAAGCAGCCCTAACTAGAGACTGCCTAAGTACACTTTCATTGGAAAGGTGTGCCAAGCGTCCAAAAGCACTGGTTTTCTGAAATCTCGGCAAACATTTTTTTCACCCAATCTTGATGATTCTCTATGGTAATGATCAGTTCACTAAGCCCACTTGGCTGCCCAATATTCACTCTTCTAGGTTGAAGCATTCGTTTCCAGTAAGAGTTTGAATTTTTAGGTTTCACTGTGTTTTCTCCTATATAGATAGATGTGTTGGGAACTCTAAATGAAACACGGTTTGTGCTAGCTCTTTGAAAATTGACAAAATAAAGTAGTTTTAGGTTCTGTCTGCATGGTTTGTTTCCTCTTGAAGCACCCCTAACTAGAGACTGCCTAAGTACACTTTCATTGGAAAGGTGTGCCAAGCGTCCAAAAGCACTGGTTTTCTGAAATCTCGGCAAACATTTTTTCACCCAATCTTGATGATTCTCTATGGTAATGATCAGTTCACTAAGCCCACTTGGCTGCCCAATATTCACTCTTCTAGGTTGAAGCGTTCGTTTCCAGTAAGAGTTTGAATTTTTAGGTTTCACTCTGTTTTCTCCTATATAGATAGATGTGTTGGGAACTCTAAATGAAACACGGTTTGTGCTAGCTCTTTGAAAATTGACAAAATAAAGTAGTTCTCAGTTCTGTCTCTATGGTTTGTTTCGTCTTGAAGCAGCCCTAACTAGTGACTGCCTAAATACGCTTTCATTGGAAACCTGTGCTAAGCGTCCAAAATTACTGGTTTTCTGAAATATCGGCAAACATTTTTTCACCCAATCTTGATGATTCTCTGTGGTAATGATTAGTTCACTAAGTCGACTTGGCCGCCCAATTTTCACTCTTCTAGGTTGAAGCCTTCGTTTCCAGTAAGAGTTTGAATTTTTAGGTTTCACTCTGTTTTCTCCTATATAGATAGATGTGTTGGGAACTCTAAATGAAACACGGTTTGTGCTAGCTCTTTGAAAATTGACAAAATAAAGTAGTTCTAAGTTCTGTCTCTATGGTTTGTTTCCTCTTGAAGCAGCCCTAACTAGAGACTGCCTAAATACACTTTCATTGGAAACGTGTGCCAAGCGTCCAAAAGTACTGGTTTTCTGAAATCTCGGCAAACATTTTTCCACCCATTCTTGATGATTCTCTGTGGTAATGATCAGTTCACTACGTCCACTTGGCTGCCCAATTTTCACCCTTCTAGGTTGAAGCGTTCGTTTCCAGTAAGAGTTTGAATTTTTGGTTTCACTGTGTTTTCTCCTATATAGGTAGATGTGTTGGGAACTCTAAATGAAACACGGTTTGTGCTAGCTCTTTGAAAATTGACAAAATAAAGTAGTTTTAGGTTCTGTCTCCATGGTTTGTTTCCTCTTGAAGCACCCCTAACTAGAGACTGCCTAAGTACACTTTCATTGGAAAGGTGTGCCAAGCTTCCAAAAGCACTGGTTTTCTGAAATCTCGGCAAACCTTTTTTCACCCAATCTTGATGTTATTGTGGTAATGATCAGTTCACTAAGCCCACGTGGCTGCCCAATTTTCACTATTCTAGGATGAAGCGTTCGTTTCCACTAATAGTTTGAATTTTTAGGTTTCACTCTGTTTTCTCCTATATAGATAGATGTGTTGGGAACTCTAAATGAAACACGGTTTGTGCTAGCTCTTTGAAAATTGACAAAATAAAGTAGTTCTAAGTTCTGTCTCTATGGTTTGTTTCCTCTTGAAGCAGCCCTAACTAGAAACTGCCTCAGTACACTTTCATTGGAAAGGTGTGCCAAGCGTCCAAAAGCACTGGTTTTCTGAAATCTCGGCAAACATTTTTTCACCCAATCTTGATGATTCTCTGTGGTAATGATCAGTTCACTATGTCCACTTGTCTGCCCAATTTTCACCCTTCTAGGTTGAAGCGTTCGTTTCCAGTAAGAGTTTGAATTTTTAGGTTTCACTCTGTTTTCTCCTATATAGATAGACGTTTTGGGAACACTAAATGAAACACGGTTTGTGCTAGCTCTTTGAAAATTGACAAAATAAAGTAGTTCTAAGTTCTGTCTCTAAGGTTTGTTTCCTCTTGAAGCAGCCCTAAGCAGAGACTGCCTAAAGACATTTTCATTGGAAAGGTGTGCAAAGCGTCCAAAATACTGGTTTTCTAAAATCTCGGCAAACATTTTTCCACCCAATCTTGATGATTCTCTACGGTAATGATCAGTTCACTAAGCCCACTTGGCTGCCCAATATTCACTCTTCTATGTTGAAGCGTTCGTTTCCAGTAAGAGTTTGAATTTTTAGGTTTCACTCTGTTTTCTCCTATATAGATAGATGTGTTGGGAACACTAAATGAAACACGGTTTGTGCTAGCTCTTTGAAAAATGACAAAATAAAGTAGATTTAGGTTCTGTCTCTATGGTTTGTTTCCTCTTGAAGCAGCCCTAACTAGAGACTGCCTAAATACACTTTCATTGGAAACGTGTGCCAAGCGTCCAAAAGTACTTGTTTTCTGAAATCTCGGCAAATATTTTTTCACCCAATCTTGATGATTCTCTGTGGTAATGATCAGTTCACTAAGTCCCCTTGGCTGCTCAATTTTCACTCTTCTAGGTTGAAGCGTTCGTTTCCAGTAAGACTTTGAATTTTTAGGTTTCACTCTGTTTTCTCCTATATAGATAGATGTGTTGGGAACTCTAAATGAAACACGGTTTGTGCTAGCTCTTTGAAAATTGACAAAATAAAGTAGTTCTAAGTTCTGTCTCTAAGGTTTGTTTCCTCTTGAAGCAGCCCTAAGCAGAGACTGCCTAAAGACATTTTCATTGGAAAGGTGTGACAAACGTCTAAAAGTACTTGTTTTCTGAAATTATGGCAAACATTTTTCCACCCAATCTTGATGATTCTCTGTAGTAACTATCAGTTCACTACGTCCACTTGGCTGAACAATTTTCACTCTTCTAGGTTGAAGCGTTCGTTTCCAGTAAGAGTTTGAATTTTTGGTTTCACTGTGTTTTCTCCTATATAGATAGATGTGTTGGGAACTCTAAATGAAACACGGTTTCTGCTAGCTCTTTGAAAATTGACAAAATAAAGTAGTTTTAGGTTCTGTCTCCATGGTTTGTTTCCTCTTGAAGCAGCCCTAACTAGAGACTGCCTAAGTACACTTTCATTGGAAAGGTGTGCCAAGCTTCCAAAAGCACTGGTTTTCTGAAATCTCGGCAAACCTTTTTTCACCCAATCTTGATGTTATTGTGGTAATGATCAGTTCACTAAGCCCACGTGGCTGCCCAATTTTCACTATTCTAGGATGAAGCGTTCGTTTCCACTAATAGTTTGAATTTTTAGGTTTCACTCTGTTTTCTCCTATATAGATAGATGTGTTGGGAACTCTAAATGAAACACGGTTTGTGCTAGCTCTTTGAAAATTGACAAAATAAAGTAGTTCTAAGTTCTGTCTCTATGGTTTGTTTCCTCTTGAAGCAGCCCTAACTAGAAACTGCCTCAGTACACTTTCATTGGAAAGGTGTGCCAAGCGTCCAAAAGCACTGGTTTTCTGAAATCTCGGCAAACATTTTTTCACCCAATCTTGATGATTCTCTGTGGTAATGATCAGTTCACTATGTCCACTTGTCTGCCCAATTTTCACCCTTCTAGGTTGAAGCGTTCGTTTCCAGTAAGAGTTTGAATTTTTAGGTTTCACTCTGTTTTCTCCTATATAGATAGACGTGTTGGGAACACTAAATGAAACACGGTTTGTGCTAGCTCTTTGAAAATTGACAAAATAAAGTAGTTCTAAGTTCTGTCTCTAAGGTTTGTTTCCTCTTGAAGCAGCCCTAAGCAGAGACTGCCTAAAGACATTTTCATTGGAAAGGTGTGCCAAGCGTCCAAAATACTGGTTTTCTAAAATCTCGGCAAACATTTTTCCACCCAATCTTGATGATTCTCTACGGTAATGATCAGTTCACTAAGCCCACTTGGCTGCCCAATATTCACTCTTCTATGTTGAAGCGTTCGTTTCCAGTAAGAGTTTGAATTTTTAGGTTTCACTCTGTTTTCTCCTATATAGATAGATGTGTTGGGAACACTAAATGAAACACGGTTTGTGCTAGCTCTTTGAAAAATGACAAAATAAAGTAGATTTAGGTTCTGTCTCTATGGTTTGTTTCCTCTTGAAGCAGCCCTAACTAGAGACTGCCTAAATACACTTTCATTGGAAACGTGTGCCAAGCGTCCAAAAGTACTGGTTTTCTGAAATCTCGGCAAATATTTTTTCACCCAATCTTGATGATTCTCTGTGGTAATGATCAGTTCACTAAGTCCCCTTGGCTGCTCAATTTTCACTCTTCTAGGTTGAAGCGTTCGTTTCCAGTAAGAGTTTGAATTTTTAGGTTTCACTCTGTTTTCTCCTATATAGATAGATGTGTTGGGAACTCTAAATGAAACACGGTTTGTGCTAGCTCTTTGAAAATTGACAAAATAAAGTAGTTCTAAGTTCTGTCTCTAAGGTTTGTTTCCTCTTGAAGCAGCCCTAAGCAGAGACTGCCTAAAGACATTTTCATTGGAAAGGTGTGACAAACGTCTAAAAGTACTGGTTTTCTGAAATTATGGCAAACATTTTTCCACCCAATCTTGATGATTCTCTGTAGTAACTATCAGTTCACTACGTCCACTTGGCTGAACAATTTTCACTCTTCTAGGTTGAAGCGTTCGTTTCCAGTAAGAGTTTGAATTTTTGGTTTCACTGTGTTTTCTCCTATATAGATAGATGTGTTGGGAACTCTAAATGAAACACGGTTTCTGCTAGCTCTTTGAAAATTGACAAAATAAAGTAGTTTTAGGTTCTGTCTCCATGGTTTGTTTCCTCTTGAAGCAGCCCTAACTAGAGACTGCCTAAGTACACTTTCATTGGAAAGGTGTGCCAAGCGTCCAAAAGCACTGGTTTTCTGAAATCTCGGCAAACATTTTTTCACCCAATCTTGATGATTCTCTATGGTAATGATCAGTTCACTAAGCCCACTTGGCTGCCCAATATTCACTCTTCTAGGTTGAAGCGTTCGTTTCCAGTAAGAGTTTGAATTTTTAGGTTTCACTCTGTTTTCTCCTATATAGATAGATGTGTTGGGAACTCTAAATGAAACATGGTTTGTGCTAACTCTTTGAAAATTGACAAAATAAAGTAGTTTTAGGTTTTGTCTCTATGGTTTGTTTCCTCTTCAAGTAGCCCTAACTGGAGACTGCCTAAATACACTTTCATTGGAAACGTGTGCCAAGCGTCCAAAAGTACTGGTTTTCTGAAATCTCGCCAAACATTTTTTCACCCAATCTGGATGATTCTCTCTGGTAGTGATCAGTTCACTAAGTCAACTTGGCTTCCCAATTTTCACTCTTCTAGGTTGAAGCGTTCGTTTCCAGTAATAGTTTGAATTTTTAGGTTTCACTGTGTTTTCTCCTATATAGATAGATATGTTTGGAACTCTAAATGAAACACGGTTTGTGCTAGCTCTTTGAAAATTGACAAAATAAAGTAGATTTAGGTTCTGTCTCTATGGTTTGTTTTGTCTTGAAGCAGCCCTAACTAGAGACTGCCTAAATACACTTTCATTGGAAACGTGTGCCAAGCGTCCAAAATTACTGGTTTTCTGAAATCTCGGCAAACATTTTTTCACCCAATCTTGATGATTCTCTGTAGTAATGATCAGTTCACTAAGTCCACATGGCCGCCCAATTTTCACTCTTCTAGGTTGAAACGTTCGTTTCCAGTAAGAGTTTGAATTTTTAGGTTTCACTCTGTTTTCTCCTATATAGATAGATGTGTTGGGAACTCTAAATGAAACACGGTTTGTGCTAGCTCTTTGAAAATTGACAAAATAAAGTAGTTCTAAGTTCTGTCTCTAATGTTTGTTTCCTCTTGAAGCAGCCCTAAGCAGAGACTGCCTAAAGACATTTTCATTGGAAAGGTGTGCCAAGCGTCCAAAAGTACTGGTTTTCTGAAATCTCGGCAAACCTTTTTTCACCCAATCTTGATGAGACATTGTGGTAATGATCAGTTCACTAAGCCCACTTGGCTGCCCAATTTTCACTATTCTAGGTTGAAGCGTTCGTTTCCACTAATAGTTTGAATTTTTAGGTTTCACTCTGTTTTCTCCTATATAGATAGATATGTTGGAAATTCTAAATGAAACACGGTTTGTGCTAGCTCTTTGAAAATTGACAAAATAAAGTAGTTTTAGGTTCTGTCTCCATGGTTTGTTTCCTCTTGAAGCAGCCCTAACTAGAGACTGCCTAAGTACACTTTCATTGGAAAGGTGTGCCAAGCGTCCAAAAGCACTGGTTTTCTGAAATCTCGGCAAACATTTTTTCACCCAATCTTGATGATTCTCTATGGTAATGATCAGTTCACTAAGCCCACTTGGCTGTCCAATATTCACTCTTCTAGGTTGAAGCGTTCGTTTCCACTAAGAGTTTGAATTTTTAGGTTTCACTCTGTTTTCTCCTATATAGATAGATGTGTTGGGAACTCTAAATGAAACACGGTTTGTGCTAACTCTTTGAAAATTGACAAAATAAAGTAGTTTTAGGTTCTGTCTCTATGGTTTGTTTCCTCTTCAAGCAGCCCTAACTGGAGACTACCTAAATACACTTTCATTGGAAACGTGTGCCAAGCGTCCAAAAGTACTGGTTTTCTGAAATCTCAGCAAACATTTTTTCACCCAATCTGGATGATTCTCTGTGGTAGTGATCAGTTCACTAAGTCAACTTGGCTTCCCAATTTTCACTCTTCTAGGTTGAAGCGTTCGTTTCCAGTAATAGTTTGAATTTTTAGGTTTCACTGTGTTTTCTCCTATATAGATAGATATGTTTGGAACTCTAAATGAAACACGGTTTGTGCTAGCTCTTTGAAAATTGACAAAATAAAGTAGATTTAGGTTCTGTCTCTATGGTTTGTTTTGTCTTGAAGCAGCCCTAACTAGAGACTGCCTAAATACACTTTCATTGGAAACGTGTGCCAAGCGTCCAAAATTACTGGTTTTCTGAAATCTCGGCAAACATTTTTTCACCCAATCTTGATGATTCTCTGTAGTAATGATCAGTTCACTAAGTCCACTTGGCCGCCCAATTTTCACTCTTCTAGGTTGAAGCGTTCGTTTCCAGTAAGAGTTTGAATTTTTAGGTTTCACTCTGTTTTCTCCTATATAGATAGATGTGTTGGGAACTCTAAATGAAACACGGTTTGTGCTAGCTCTTTGAAAATTGACAAAATAAAGTAGTTCTAAGTTCTGTCTCTAATGTTTGTTTCCTCTTGAAGCAGCCCTAAGCAGAGACTGCCTAAAGACATTTTCATTGGAAAGGTGTGCCAAGCGTCCAAAAGTACTGGTTTTCTGAAATCTCGGCAAACCTTTTTTCACCCAATCTTGATGAGACATTGTGGTA
>NW_027510463.1:0-33719 GCF_048772815.1 Callospermophilus lateralis | reverse complement strand
AGCAGCAATAGATCAAAACTTAAAGATTTTAGAAACCTCCATCACAGCTTTGCAGGAATCTTTAACCTCTCTCTCTGAAGTTGTTTTACAGAACAGTCGAGGGTTGGACCTCCTTTTCATGACAGAGGGGGGCCTTTGTGCTTCTTTGAGGGAAGAATGTTGTTTTTATGTCGACAATACTGGAGTTGTAAAAAAATCTATGAGTAAATTAAAAAGATGCCTTGAAGAGCAACAACGAGAGAGAGAGGCACAAAAAGGGTAGTTTGAGTCTTTTTTTACACAGTCCCCCTGGTTAATTACGTTTTTATCAACCCTGGCCGGTCCAATAATAATCCTCATAGTATTACTAACTATAAAACCCTGTTTCCTCAACCATGTAATTTCTTTTCTCCAAGCTCAAATTGGACAAATTAAAATTATGGTAATACCCCACTAGCAGACATAGAATGTGACACCCCACAAAGATCACTTTTATGATTAAAATTAGCCAGAAAAAGAAGTGGGGAATGAAAGGTTAATAAAATATGTACTTGTCACTTCCTGTTTTTCTGTACACTTAACGAAACACTGTTGAAATCTTGAGAACTCTTTGCTAATCTTGTTGCCAGAATGTGCTGTCCCCAATTGCCAAACTGCAGAATCTACTCCCTCACCCGGTTGAATAGAAACCTGAACTGTACTTGGATCATTGAATGTAGAAGAGAACATCCATTCAAAAAGTTATAGTCAGTTGGATTAGAAAGATAGTCAGTAAGTTTAGGAAGAAAAGTGAGTATAGGATTTGGAACAAAAGTTCTTTAGCAATAGGGTTTTGGTTAGAGAGTCAATGTAAACGTCAACACAAGTGAAGAGTCAGTCACAATGATGCACAGGGCAAAATATGTAGGAAAGCAGATATCAATAGAGACATTAGGAAATCAGGAAAAGAATAAAGTGAGTGATGGGATTAGATATTTTCAACAGGGTTGAGGATGAATATATGAGCTTAGGATAAAACAAATATGAAGTCAACAATAGGATTGACATTTGATAGCATTAGTGTAGCCCAAGACAGTGTCCAAAATAAGCTCTGTTGCCCCTCATTTGCCTAAATTCCCAGTGGCCTGTACACCCTTCCTGTGTACCAGGAGTGATCAAATAGGCCTGCCCTTAATACTGCTCTGCTTCTCCAATTTGAGTCCTACTGAGTGTCGGGTACAGATTCTTTATGTGAATTGGAAAGATGAGAAAACTCAAGCACCTATTGGATAGCCTCTGAATACATTTGAAGAACTCATTTGACCCAAAAGATCCCTATTCTCACTTGATGGAATTCAGGAACCTTACAGAGGAAGGCAAAATACTTCATCAACAATGACTGCTCTTTTTGCCATTTTGGATTTTATGCACCCATGGGATCTTTCTTTAGATCCATCAGGTACTGAGAATCTAAGTCAAAGAATCACACTGGGCCAAGAGGCTGATTCACACACATCTCTTTCCAAATCAATTAAGGAAAGAGCCAAAGGTAAAGCATATTCATTTCCATTTGAAAAATCTTTCCTTCAGGATTCACAAAGGGTTGGCCTGAGACAAAGACCTTCCTGACTCTCAGGGCAACAGAACAATAGGTAAGCAAATGGCCCAAAGCAGGGATTCTCCACTGAGACTTTACTGGTCACACTGATATCTGAGTTTTCTCAGATGCTCGCCATTCCATTCAGCTATCCAGTACATGGCCATGTCACAGAGCTTGGAGGTAGTACATATCTTGGACACAAAACCATGAGCCTATTCTGGAGATTTTCCATAATTCAGGAAGAAAACAGCAACTTAGGAAGGTAGCAGGTATCGCCCATCAATAAGGCAAGCCGCATTCAATTCATAAATTGTGCTGGATGAATGCTGGGAAGCTTTCTATGAGACAGGACACATCCATTGATGCATTCTCTTTTCTAATGTCTACAAGCACGGACACAATGGGATACACAGACATAGAAACACTTGCATTGTCAAACGACTTACTAGAAACAGTTCACTCCAAACCAAACAAACCGCCTTTTCTAACTATTCTCAGAACATGAGACAAAACCACAAACCCACACCCGCAATGGCACCTCCTTCCCCCAAATAGGTCTGTGACTCTCCGGAGTGTGCTCTGACTGATGGGCCATACTATGATCCTCCGAAATGGCCTGACCTGTCTCAGATCTGGTCTTCTTGGCCAACAATGTGAAGTTGTAGAAGCCAGGAGTGAGCCACTATCTGCTTTCTCAGGAAGAGCCCCTCTTCCGAGCTTTCCTGACATTTGGCCATCCTCACATCAGTAGGTATCAAGAAAGACTAACTCTGTCCTTTGTAAATCCAAAAAAGTGAGACCACTGGGACTAGAACTGAGACTGGCTCTGGGTGCCTGGCTTTCTGTATCCCAAGTTCAGATAGTTCCATCACCATGGAAGTGAGATGAGATCACGTCCTTCAGGAACTGAATGAGATCACTGCCTTGGCAACCACTTTGTCATAACAATTGCTTCCAACGGTCCCATGAGATGAGGGCTGCCCCTACTTCCTGTGACACTTTCACAAGTTAGAATGGTATATCACCCGTAGGCAAAAGGGAACAGCTCTCCCCACAGGCCGGGTTTGGTCCATCTTCTCTACATTAAGAAGAGATAGGCTCATTCTGACTCAACCCTTAATCCTGACCAGGTTGTTTGCCATGGAAGATGATTTTTGCTCTCTCAGGTCTTACATAGCTGCCTACATCTTCTCCAGAGATCATTTCTGCATGGAGCTTTGAGGTTCTCAACAGATGGAAGATCCACTGCATTCCTGTATTGTAAGACCAACACTGTCCCTGCTCTTCTGTAAACATAGATGTGAATTGGAGTCATGAGAAAACCCACGAACCTATGGGATAGCCTCTGCAGAACTTTAAAGAATTCACTTGACCCAAATGATCCCTATTCTCACTTAATGGAGGTCAGGAACCTTACAGAGGAAGGCGAGAGACTCTATCCACCATGACAGTTCTTTTGTCCATTTTGGTTTTGGATGCACACATGGGATTTTTCTTTAGACCCATCATGTGCTGTGAATCTAAGCCACAGCCTCACATAGGGCCAAGAGGCTGATTCAGACACATCCATTTCCAAAGCAATTAACCGAAGAGGCACAGGTAATGACCATTCAATTCCATTTGAAAACTATTTTCTTCAGGCTTCACAAAGTGTGGCCTGAGGCAAAGACCTTCCTGACATTCAGGGCAACAGAATAGGTAAGCAAAAGGCCCAAAGCAGGGTTTCTCCACTGAGACTTTCTTGGGCATACTAATATCTGAGTTTTCTGAGATACTCACCATTCCCATCAGTTATCCAGTACATGGCCATGTCACAGAGATTGAGGTGGTACATATCTTGGACACAAAATCATGAGCGTATTCTGGAGAGTGTCCAGAATTCAGGAAGAAAACAGGAATTTAGAAAGATACCAGGAGTTGCCCATCCATACGGCAAGCTGCAGTCCATTCATAAATTGCTCAGGATGAATGCTTTGAAGCTTTCTCGTAGACAGGACACATCCATTGATGCATTCTCTTTTCTACTGTCTACAATCACGGACACAGTATGATATATAGACACAGAAACACTCACGTTGTCAAAGGACTTACTAGAAACAGTCCACTCCAAAACAAACAAACCATCTTTCCTAACTATTCTCAGAACATGAGACAAAACCACAAACTCACACTCACACCCAAAAAGGCACCTCTTTCCCCCAAGTAGGTCTGTGTCTATCCGGAGTGTCCTCTGACTTGTGGGCCATACTATGTTCCCCAAAAGTGGCGTGTCCTGTCTCCGATCTGGTCTCTTTAGCAAACTCTGTGAAGTTGTCAGGAGCCCGTGGTGAGAAACTACCTGCTTTCTCTGGAAAGGCCAGTCTTCATAGTTTCCAGGCATTTGGCTGTCCTCACATCAGTAGGTACCAAGAAAGAGTGACTCTGTCTTGTTAAATCCAAACAAGTGAGCCCACTGGGACATGGAGTGGGTTTGACTCTGTGTGCCTGGTTTCCTGGATCCCAAGATCACAGACTTTCATCACCAATAATGTAAGGTGAGGTCACTTCCTTCAAGAACTGAATGAAGTCACTGCCTTGGAAACCACTTTGTTTTAACAGTTTCTTCCAAGGTTCCCAAAAGATGGAGTCTGCCTCTACTTGCTGTGACTCATTCATAAGTTAGGATGGTATATCAACCATAGGCACTGGGGAACAGCTCTCCACACAGCCATGGTTTGGTCCATCTTCTCTACATTAGGAAGAGAGAGGCTAATTCAGACACATCCCTTCAACCTGACCAGGTTGTTTGCCATGGAAGATGATTTTGCTCTCTCAGATCCTACATACCTGCCTACACCGACTCAAGGGATTATTTCTGCAGGGACTTTTGAGGTTCTCAGCTGGTGGATGATACCCTACCTTCCTGGATTTTAAGACCAACTCTGTCCCTGCTCTTCTGTAAAGTGAGATTGAGGGAACAGTGTATGGTTAGTGTTAATAGCATGTTCGATTTGGGTTAGGAGTCATTCTGCTGGATGAATTATGGTATTGGGAACCTGTGATATTTATAAGAATATAAATGTGAAATATATGTATGAGATCAGAGATCTAGGAAAGATTTGAAGCCCAGAAAGGCATTGGGCCCTTGATTGGTATACTTAGATTGAATTATGTTCTGCACCGAGGTCTCAGATAAATCGATATACAATGGCATAGGACCCTATACCTCGGATGATTGAAAGTAGAAGAGAACATCCAGTCAAAAAGGGATAGTCTGTAGGATTAGGAAGATAGTCAGTAGGTTTAGGAAGAAGAGTGAGTCTCGGAGTTGGACCAAAAGTTCTTTAGCAATTGGTTTTCAGTTAGAGGGTGAATGTAAATATCAGCACATGTGAAGAGACAGTCACAATGATGAACTGGGAAAAATATGTAGGAAAGCAGATATCAATAGGGGCATTAGGAAATCAGGAAAAGTATAAAGTGAGTGATAGGATTAGATATTTTCAACAGGCTTGAGGTTAAATATATAATCTTAGGAAGAAACAAATATGTAGTAACCAATAGGATTGACATTTGAGAGCAGTAGGCACCCTGGACATAGATGCTTTTAGTAATCCATGGTCACTTTCTATTTAGGCTTTGGTACAATCATATGTGTGACCTTTGCATTTTGTGTCCAGAATACTACTGTGGTAAAATGTATATGTAGATCAGGTGACATAAGTATTTCTTCCACCATAAAGGGGAGTAATATTCTGGAAACTTGTAAATTAGTACTGGGGATACAAATAGGTGTACCTTGTGTTGATGATTATTGAGATGATGCAGGAATAGACCATATTGTGAATAAAGTATGTAACTGGATCCAACATTAAATAATGGATTGAGTTTGCATCTGAAAATATATTGGAAATCTTATATTGATATATATACCATCATTCCATCGAGTTATATATGCAATGGTATTATTAGGGTTACGGTTTATCGTGAAGAGTGAGTTTTGCTTCAAAAATGATTATGGAATCGAAAATAATGTGTTTAGAAAGAAGTCTAGTGAAAAGACCAGTAAAGAAACATGGAGGAATACATGTGTTCTGAAGTAGTAAGTAATTGAAAGTGAACCAAATGCCAAAAAAATTTGTGAAGTTGTGGATGAAAAAATACATCCTATGATGTCCATAAACTGAAGAAATAGTAATGTACCAGTGTTGAGTAAAAATGAACTTCAAATTACACATCATGTCCCATAGCAATCTACTTGCATTGATGTTAAACTGGGTCAGTTACTGTAGAAATATTAGGATTTTTAAGCACCATCCACTGAACTTAGTTTTCAGTAGTAGGAAACCAAAATATATTTCAGGTGTATGAATATTACTGAGAATAATCTTGTGAAAATTTGAATTTAAATGAACATAAATGAATATGAATGAATTTAGGGAGTGTATAATAAGACACATATTTTTCATATTTTTTTAAAATCCGTAGAATATACACACACACACACGCCCACACACACACACACATGCACACACACACACACACATTAATATTTAGCAATATATATGCCAATCGATATTCTTCATGAAATATAATTCATTCACAAATCCAAAAATATTCATTTTACTGAACATGGATTTATGTATAGGGTTTTTCACTAGGAAGCTCACCCATAGGTGGAATTTTCAGTTCCATCATTATTTAGGGAGAGTCATCTCTTCTCACAATTTTTATATTCCAAAGTCAGTGATCTTACAAGAATGTACGTGTGATACCAGGTAGGATATTGTATATGCATAAAAAAATTACATGTGCTGAATAGGATACAGAGAAAGGGAGACAGGAATTTACATATGTGATAACTTTAAAAAATCATGGAGAAATATTAAAATGAAAATTTTACTAAATTTAAAACACATACTCTTGATAAAGAGGAAGACAAATACAAATATACACCATGCTTCCTATAAAAGGACTGTACTTCTATTCAGTTAGGTTTTTTTTTCTCCATGATATTAGGATTAGTAGTCAGAGTCTAGTAGGGTATGGGTTAGTGTCAGGGATTCAGTATTTCAAATGGAAAATAGGAAAATGGATCTAATGTGTATGCAAACATGTGATACACAAAAATCTTCCCTCTCTTATCCAGAACAATACCTTGACATAACCATCGCTAAAAGTAAGACACAATTAGAGGAGAGGAGTTAGAAAACCTGTGAATACATATGTGGAATGAAAAATGCTCAGGAGTTCACAACACTGGAGGTGGTAAAACAGTTTACAAAAGTATGGGAGAGGGTAAACACTCCAGAAACATGGAGCTGTGCTGACCTAAAGACTTATTGAGAAACTTCCTCTGAGGTTAGGCACAAGAAATATATGTATGGCAATATGTAAATCAATGGTTCTGCAACTGATGTGATTCTGCAATCTGTATATGGAGTAAAAATGGGAGCTCATATCCCACTTGAATCAAAGTGTGAAATTTGATATATCAAGAAGTATGTACTGTTTTGAACAACCTACAATAAAAATTAATTAAAAAAAGAAAAAGAAATATATGTAATTGTCAGGAGATTTAGCTTCGTTTGTAGTGACACCAAAAATCTGGGTCTGCATCTATGTGACCTGGAGGACATGGTTCTTTATTTTGTAATGAACATGAGGCAGCAGGTCTGAAATCTCCCTTTGTAGGTAAACTGTTGCTACTGGGAGCTAAGTGTCTTCCCGTGTGGTCTGTGAAGCCATTTGGTCATCCTCCACTTTTCAGGGTGTTTCTTACTGCTGCACTGGGAATTTGGTATTTGCTTCATGAAATACAATATGTTAAACTGGGACACAATGCTGGAGGGAGTTCTGTCATGTGTGGTTGGTCAGGGTCGGCAAGAGAATGTACGAACCAGGCTTCTATCCCACATAGCTTTCCCCTTGACTATAGCAACCTGATTCTGAACATTGCCCTGAAACCTCTACATATAACAAGATGCCTTTACATATAAAGGTCTGCTGCCTGCACCATGTCAGTCGCAAGATTTGGAAGCCAATGGAAGATCCAGGTGGTCCTACCAAAAATATTTATTTACACACCTATAGTCCACTGCTCTACGCCCACTACCCAGCAGGCTCCAACTTACTGGCATCTCTGTTCTACACCATTTTCACGAAACTCAGTCAATCAAGGCACTGTTTGTTATACTCATGATCAGCAACAGGATATCTTAAGGTTATCCAGTGCCACCTGGTCATGGGGATTTCAAAAATTTCATGGTATTAATCTAGTCATTTTTCAAGGATGAAGTTGGAGGCACTGTGGGTTTCATTTAATTCAGGAACCATTAAATGGTGAGGAAGCTCATTTCAATGAAAGCTCTGGAGAACACTCACAGGCAAGCCTTCCCAAAGAGTGGCCAAAAGGACACATGAATCCAGGCCCATTGAGGTATACAATGTGAGGTCCATGTGTGTTTGGACTCTCAACTATGGCTACCAAGTCTTTAAGAATTAAATCATGTGATATCCTGGCTCAGAATCCCTGAGCTCTGTGGAAAGCCATCCTGGGCCTAGATCTCAGTTTCCAAAAGCGATTCTCATGCGTGGTCTCCTAAAATCCCAACACTATTCATGGCAATACTTCTCTGAGGTCAGTTCCAGAACTCAGTCTCTAAGGAGAATCACACCAGAGTTCAAGCCCTGGTGGACCCAGTCATCTCTTCCAACTACCACACAAATTACCACAATTAAAACAAGAACCCTCCCATAAGGCCCTCATCTTCTTTCATATAGACACTCATCATAATCTGGCTGGAGGTTTCCATGAGGGGTGAAGACCAAGACAGTGTCCCAAATAAGCTCCTTTGCCCCTCATTTGCCTAAAGTCAAGGTGGCCTGGACACCCATCCTGTGAACCAAAAGTGATCAAATAGGCCTGCCGTTAATAACTCTCCAATTTGAGGACTACTGTCTGTGGGGTTTAGATTCTTTATGTGAATTTTAGTCATGAGAAAACCCAAGCACAATGGGCTAGCCTCTGCAGGTTTTGTAGAACTCTTTTGACCCAAAGGATCCCATTCTCACTTGATGGAAGTCAGGAACCTTACAGAGGAAGTCGAGAGACTTCATCCCAATAATTGCTCTTTTGGCGAATTTTCTTTTGGATGCACACATGGTAACTTTCTTTAGATCCATCAGGTGCTGAGAATCTAAGCCACAGCCACACACAGGGTCAAGGGCCTGATTCAGACACATCCCTTTCCAAAGCAATTAAAAAAAAGTGCCACAGGTATGCCCATTCATTTCCATTTGAAAACTGTTTTCTTCAGGCTTCACAAAGGGGTGGCCTGAGGCAAAGACCTTCCTGACATTCAGGGCAACAGAACAATAGGTAAGCAAAAGGCCGAAAGCAGGGTTTCTCCTCTGAGACTTTTCTGGTCACACTGATATCTGAGTTTTCTGAGATGCTCGCCATCCCCTACAGCTATCCAGTACATGGCCATGTCACAGAGCTTGGAGGTGGTACATATCTTGGACACAAAACCATGGGCCTATTCTTGAGATTGGCAGGAATTCAGGACGAAAATAGAAACTTAGGAAGGTAGCAGGTGTTGCTCATCGATAAGGCAAGCTACAGTCCATTCATAAACGGGGCAATATGAATGCTGAGAAGATTTCTACTAGACACGACACATCCATTGATGGATTCTCTTTTCTAATGTCTACAACCACGGAAACAGTGGAATACACAGACATAGAAACACTCGCCCTGTGAAAAGACTTACTAGAAACAGTCCACTTCAAATGAAACAAACCGACTGTCCTACCTATTCTCAGAAAATGAGACAAAACCACAAACCCACAACCACACCCACAAAGGCACCTCCTTCCCCTAAGTAGGTCTGTGACTATCCAGAGTGTCCTCTGACTTGTGGGCCATAATATGTTCCCCCAAAATGGCCTTTCCTGTCTCAGATCTTGTCTCCTTGGCCAACTCTGTGAACTTCTTAGGAGCCAAGGTGAGCTACTACCTGCTTTCTCATGAAAAGCCCTGCATCCGAGCTTTCCTGGCATTTGGCCTTCCTCACATCTGTAGGTACCAAAAAATACTGACCCTGTCCTTGGTAAATCCAAACAAGTGAGACCACTGGGACTGGGACTGGGACTGGCTCTGTGTGCCTGGCTTCCTGGATCCCACGTTCAGAGAGTTCCATCACCAAGAAAGTGAGGTGAGGTCACTTCCTTCCTGAACTGAATGAGGGCACTGTCTTGGCAGCCACTTTGTCCTAACTGTTGCTTCCAAGGGTCCCAAGAGATTGAGGCTGCTCCTACTTCCTGTGACATTTTCACAAGTTAGAATGGTATATCAACCAAAGGCACCCAGGAATAGATCTCCACACAGGCCTGGTTTGGTCCATGATCTCTACATTAAAAAAAATCTGATTCAGACACAACCTTTTATCCTGACCGGGTTGTTTGCCATGGAAGATGACTTTTGGTCTCTCAGGTCCTTTATTGCTTCCTACATCTTCTCCAGGGATCATTTCTGCATGGACCTTTGAGGTTCTCAGCAGGTGGAAGTTTTTCTACATTTCTGTATTGTAATATCAACTCCTTCCCTGCTCTTCTGTAAAGTTAGATTGAGGGAACAGTGTCCGGTTATGGTTAAAAACATGCTCGATTTGGGTTAGAAATCATTTTCCTGGATGAATGATCGTATTGGGAACTTGCTATGTGTAGAAGAATATATAGGTGAAATATATGTATGAAAAAAGAAATTTAAGTCTGATTTGAAGCCCAGAAGGGCATTGGGCCCTTGATAGTGATACGTGGTGTTGAATTACGTTCTGCAGAGTTGTCTCAGATAAATCGATATACAATGGCATAGCACCTTGTACGTTGCATGAATTAATGTAGAAGGAACATCAAGTCAAAAAGGCATAGTCGGTAGTGAAAGGTTAATAAAATTAATAAAATAGGTACTTGTCACTTCCTGTTTTTCTGTATGCTTAACAAAACACTGTTGAAATCTTGAGAAATGTTTGCTAATCTTGTTCTAGAATGTACTGTTCCCAACAGCCGAACTGCAGAATGTACTCCCTCACTCGGTGTCATGCAAACCGCCCACTCGCCCTTACCAATCACTGAACTTCCCTCTCTTCCCTCTCCAAGGAAAGTATATAAGCTCTGCTTAAGCTGTTCTCAGAGGTCTCTGCTCTATTTAATTTAGCTCTGAGCTCCAGCATGCTGGACCACAAATAAACCCTTTGCTGTTGCATGAGACAGTCTCTTGGTAGTATCTTCCTCTGACACTCGCCTGACCTTTACATATTGAGGTTCCACTGAGTTCCAGCAGTGGCGGATGAGAGACCCCAACGGGCTCCTCTCGGAGCAAGTAAGGCGCCTCTTTCTGGTTTCAGGTTTCTTGTTAGGGCTTGGCAAAATTGCTGGCGATGAAGAGCCTGGGCTCTCTCCGACGGTGGCTGAGAGACATGTCACAGAGACAAAGGGCACCTCTCTGGAGGACCCCGCAGAGAACTCGGGAAATCAAGGAACAATAGTCTTCTCAACTCAGTGATATTTTCTTTTAGATTCGTTATTGCCATACCATTGGGTTTTGCCGTCTACTCATTCCTGGTCTCAGTGTTGGACGTTCATTGCCTGTCTTTATGGTCTTGTCTTATCTGTGTCGTGTGTCCTTGCTTTTACTGTTTGTGGAACTTTCATTATGGAACAGAGCACGTCAATGCCTCTGTCCCTGACCCTTTATCACTGGACCAAAGTCCGCTTAAGGGCTCAGAATCTTTCTTTTTTTAGTAAAACGCTGGACCTGGCAGAATCTCTGTGCCTCAGAATGGCCCATCTTTGGAGTCGTATGGCCCCTAGACGGATCTTTCTACTTCCCACTAATTTAAAAAGTCAGAGGTATTGTCTTTCAGCCAGTGCCACATAGCCATCCAGATCAACAGCCATATATCTTAACTTGGCAGGACCTCTGCAAATCTGCTCCTCCATGGGTGAAGCCTTTCCTTGCCCCTACCTCTGCTCCTACTCCTTCCCCCATGATCTCTCAAACCCTCTCAACCTCCTCCTCCTCCACCCTCTGTTCTCCCTGAGTCACAGATTTGACTCTACTGGACTCTTCTCCCCCTCCTTATCCCCTGCCCTCGTCCCCTAACACACAACACACTCTAAGTGATTCCGCTGCTGCTGACTAAGCCTCCCTACCATTGGAGGAAGCTAAGCCGGTAATAGGATCTGACAATGGACCGATGTTCATGACCCAGGTAAGTCAGGGGTTAGCCAGGAACCTGGGGATTAATTGGAAGTTAAATTGTGCTTATAGACCACAGAGTTCAAGACAAGTAGAAAGAATGAATAGAACCATTAAAGAGACCTTAACGAAATTAAGCTTAGAGACCAGCATAAGATTGGACTATGCTCCAGCCTTATGCAATGTTTCATGCAAGAAAAAATCCCTTTGTTTCTTTGAGTAACCTTACCACGTGTGAAATACTTTATGGTGGCCCTCCTCCAGTAGGGGACCTAAGCCCAACTGTAAGACCTAAAGATCCTTTCCACACCCCCTTGCTTGACAGACTTAAAGATCTTGAAAGAACTCAGTAATACCTGTGAAAACAGCTGGCCACTGCCTACCCAACTGGGAACCAGGGGATTCCACATCCATATCAAGTAAGAGATTTCATCTATGTAAGATGATATCAGGTGTCATCCCTGGTACCCCGCTGAAAAGGACCATACCAGGTGCTATTATAACACCTACAGTGGTAAACGTAAACAGAATCACTTCCAGGATCCATGCCTCTCATCTCAAGCCTGCTCCCTGTACAGAATCTTTCTGGAAACTGAAAAAGACTGGTAACAGTTTCAAATTGTGTATTGGCAATGTGAATAAGGTTATATACTCTCCCCTTGGCTACAAGTAGTCCTAACCCTCATCAGCCCATTAAGCCGTGATGGCTGATCACAAATCCTACTGGAAAAGAAGTATGGTCTATCTCGCATACAGCCCCCTTAGGGACCTGGTGGCCATCTCTCCACCCAGACATTTGTTAGCTGGCTATAGGTATTTCCTATTGTGATATCCCTGATGAAGAGGATCCCACTAAAATACCATTAAATCCCTTCTGTACCATAGATAATGGAAACAAACATTATGGATGTAGGGACACGCGAGCCAGATGCAGATTGGCTAGTCTAGATTACTAAATTTGCCTGGCAGACTATCAAAGCCACAAAGAGTAATGGCTGTGTGGGGGAAAAGCCGACTTTTTCTGTATGTCATGGAAATGTGTACATACAGGGGCTGCCTGATGAAACCCCAATTCTTCATCAAATTCCGTACACAGCATTGGCCACATTACCAATTAGACAACCAAAAACTATGGCACCCAGATGGGTCTCTAGATCCTCAAATTTTGCGTGACCTTTTTAACTTCTGCAAGTGCTCAAAAGAGTGAAAGGAAATTCCCCTATGTGGAAGCCTTTTCCCTCCCTCACTCACATCCTGAACTATGCTTCTCCAATAGATCATTATCCTCAGCCTTCTGCTCCAGACCCTCTGATGTCACTCCCATCTCAGCAACTTGATTTCTCCCCTCCAATAACTAGATCAGAAACCCAAAGCTCCACCAGTTCTCAGACCATCGGCCCCTTGCTGAGGTAGCAGGTACATAGGTACCGCTCCACCGACTCATTCCTCTCATCTCCTGTCAGTGCCCTCACCGGGTCCCACCAGGTCCTCTTACCAGCTAACCCAATGCTCAAACGAGCTGAGGAGAGCCCTGAGACCCTTATCCAAGATGTAATATAATTGGCCTTTAAAGTTGCTTTGTCATCACTGAAAACAGGTTACTAAAATATAAAGTCCCTCACAGGATTTTGGGATCCTCACTCCCGTCTTTCACTCTGCTCTACCTGATCTACTGCTCAAGTTTGCTGCTAGGAAATTCCCAATACCCTTTCGCATTATTCTTTTACATCTCTCTTTTCCCTCATTCTCAGATCCTCGGAGGTGC
Source organism: Callospermophilus lateralis (assembly GCF_048772815.1). Taxonomy (NCBI): domain Eukaryota; kingdom Metazoa; phylum Chordata; class Mammalia; order Rodentia; family Sciuridae; genus Callospermophilus; species Callospermophilus lateralis. The sequence continues at coordinate 20,153 of NW_027510463.1, read as the reverse complement.
TCTCAGCCCCACCTTCCCCGTCTTTCCCCCTCTGTACCAGGCCCACAGAAAAGTCTTAAATGACCTTCTTCAGAAGTCTTCACCATGGCTGAGTTTTGAACTTTCAGCAAAACAGTCCCAATAAAGACTTTAATGTAGATAAACTTTCTCTTTTGTATTGCCCTGTTCTACTTGGCCACTGGCTAAAAATCTCAGTACTTCTAAGCTAGACAACCCCTAACTAGTTTTTCACAAAATATGTGAACAAGTCCTCTGGCCTTCAGCTGGGGCTTCACAGAGATGGCTACATTTCTAAGATAAAGAAATTACCAACCGGGCTCCATGGTAACAGCTGGCAGGGGGAAAATAAGAAATGGAAGAAAAAGCTCTCCTCCTCCCAGGTGTCCTTGAAAAGTTAACTTGCCCAGAACAGAAGGAAAAACAGAAACAAATACTGCTTTTTTAAACTTCTGAAGACTGTGAACTTCTGAGCCCCATCCCTTATATGTTGGGTACAAAATTCTGAAACTACCTAAACTTGAGTTTCAGGGGATTAATTGATTACAATAGAAGCAATGCCCTCTGAATCCGGTTGCAACCAAATAGGACTGTTTCCCTCTCTTGAGTGCTATCTTAGGTGCCTTGCTTTGTCAGTGCCTACAACAGCATAATTCTATATACTTAAACATCGTTTATGTTTTCATGAAATTATCAAGATATGTGATAAATTGTGTAATGGTGCAGATGTTTCCCAGAGTGCTCTATCATGACGCAGGTTCATTTGAAGATCAAATAGGGGGGGCATACAACCGGTTCCACTGGGAACATATATCCCTCACTTTAGCCATCCTATTAGGAATAGGAGTTGCTGCACGGGTGGGCAGAGGAACCAGTGGCATTGTCCATGGGACACAAAAGATGACCCAATTAGAAGCAGCAATAGAGCAAAAGTAAGATATTAGAAACCTCCTTCAGGGCTTTGCATGAAACTTTAAATTCTCTCTCTGAAGTTGTTTTACATAACAGTTGAGGGTTGGACCTCCTCTTCATTAGAGAAGGGGGCCTTTGTGCTGCATTGAGGGAAGAATGTTGTTTTTATGCTGACTATACTGGAGTTGTAATAAAATCTATGAGTAAATTTAAAAGACACCTTGAAGAGCATCAACAAGTGAGAGAGGGCCCAAAAGGGTGGCTTGAGTCTTGGTTCACACAGTCCCCCCGGTTAACTACGTTTTTATCAACCCTGGCCGGTCCAATAATAATCCTCATATTATTGCTAACTATAAAACCCTGTTTGCTCAACCGTGTAATGTCTTTTCTCCAGGCTCAAATTGGAGGAGTTAAACTTATGGTAATACCCCACTAGCAGACATTGAATGTGACACCCTCCAATGATCATTTTTATGATTAAAATTAGCCAGAAGAAGAAGTGGGGAATGAAATATTAATAAAATAGGTACTTGTCACATCTTGTTTTTCTGTATGCTTAACAGAACACTGTTGAAATCTTGAGAAATGTTTGCAAAACTTGTTCCCAGAATGTTCTATCCCCAACTGCCAAATTGCAGAATGTACTCCCTCTCCCAGTTGCATGCAAACCGCCCACTCGCCCTGACACATCAATACAATTCCCTCCCTTCTCTCTCCAGGGAAAGTATATAAGCTCTACTTCAGCTATTCTCAGGGCTATCTGCACTATTCAGGTGAGCTCTGAACCCCAGCATTCTGGACACCCAATAAACCCTTTGATGTTGCATGAGATAGCCTGTTGGTAGTCTCCTCCTCTGAAGCTCGCACCACGTTTACTTGGATGATTGAATGTAGAAGAGAACATCCAGTCAAAAAGGGATAGTCTGTAGCATTAGGAAGATAGTCAGTAAGTTTAGGAAGAAGGGTGAGTATAAGATTGGAACAAAAGTTTCTTAGCAATAGGATTTCGATTAGAGAGTGAATGTAAATGTCAGCACAAGTGAAGAGTCAGTCACAATGATGAAGTGGGGAAAATATGTAGGAAAGCATATATCAATAGAGACATTACAAAATCAGGCAGAGTATAAAGTGTGTGATAGGATTAGACATTTTGAACAGGGTTGAGTTTAAATATATAATCTTAGGAAGAAACAAATATGTAGTCACAAATAGGATTGACATTTGAGAGCATTGGGCAAATTTCAGGTGGATGAATATTTTGAGAATAATCTTGTGAATAGTTGATTATAAATCCACATACATGAACATGAATGAATTTAGGGAGTGAATATAAGACACATATATTTCATATTTTGAAAAATCTGGAGAGTGTATATATATATATATATATATATATATATATATATATGTATATACATATATATATATACATATACATAAAACACACACACAGACAAAAAAGTAGCAATATATATGTCAATCAAAATTCATTATAAAATATATACCATCCACAGATCTAAAAATATTCATTTTACTGAACATGGTTTTATGTATAATGCTGTTCAACTAGCAAGCTCACCCATAGGTTGAATATTCAGTTCCAACAGGGTTTAGTAGGAGTGATCTCTTCTAACAATTTGTATCTGCCAAGTCAGCCACCTCACAAGAATGTACGTGTGGTACCAGATAGGAATCTATATGTGCATATAAGAATACAGAGAAAGGGAGACAGGAATTCACATATTTGTTAACCTTAAAAATACTAGGACAACTATTTCAACAAACAATTGACTAGATTTATAACTCCAACTCTGTATCATGCAAAAGGCAAGTCCATCTATACACCATGCCTACTCTGTACTGCTTGTATTTCTATTCTTTATGGGTTATTTTTCTCCATCATATTAGGATTAGTAGTCAGAGTCTGGTAGGGTATGGGTTAGAGTCAGGTATTCAGTATTTTGAATTGAAAATAGGACACTGAATCCAATGTGTATGCAAATATATGCTACGGAAAAATCTTCCCACTCTCCTCCAGAACAATGCCTTGACATTACCTTCGCCCCAAGTAAGACACAATTAGAGGAGAAGAGTTAGAAAATCTGTGAATACATATCTAGAATGGAAAATGCTCCAGATTTCACATCTTTGGAGGTGGTAGAGGAGTTTCCAAAAGTAAGAGACAGGGTAAACACTCCACAAACATGGAGCTCTGCTGGCCAAAAGACTTTTTGAGAATCTGCCTCTGAGGTTGGGCACTTGAAATATATGTTGTTGTCAGGAGCTTTAGCTTTATTTGTAGTGAAACCATCAAAGCTGGATCTGCATCTATGTGACCTGGAGGAAATGGTTACTTATTTTAAAATAAAAATGAGGCAGCAGTGATGAATTCTCTTTTTGTAGGTAAACTTTGGCCACTGAGGGCTAAGGGTCTTACCGTGTGGACTGTGAAACCAATGGTCATCCTCAAATTTTCGTGGTGTTTCTTGCTGCTGCACTGGGAGTTTGGTATTTGCTTCATGAAATACAACGAGTTCAAATGGGACACAGTGCTGAAGGGAGTTCTGTCAGGTGTGGTTGGCAGGGTCTCCAGGAGAATGCACCAACCAGGGTTCTATCTCAAGTAGCTTTCCCCCTTGACAATAGCAACATGATACTGAACATTGCCCTGAAACCTCTCCATATAAAAATATGCCTTTACATATATGGGTGTGATGGTTGCACCATGTCAGTCACAGCCATTTGGAAGCCAATGGAAGATCCACATGGCCCCACCACAGATGTTTTATCACACATTTGCATAACACAGCTCTAGGCCCACTACTTACCAGGCCCCAACTTACTGGCATCTCTGTTCTACACCATTTTCATGAAACCCAGTCAATCAAGGCCCTGTCTGTTATGCTCATGATCATCAACAGGACATCAAAGGTCCTCCAGTGCCAGCTGGTCATCGGAATTTCTAAAATTTCATGGTAATTATCTAGCATTTTTTCACAGATGCATTTGGAGGCAATGTTGGTTTCAATTCATTCATGAACCATTAAATGGTGAGGAAGCTAATTTCAGGGAAATCTCTGGAGCACTCTCACAGGCAAGTCTACCCAAAGAGTGGCCAAAAAGTCACATGAAGCCAGGCCCATGGAGGTCTACAAAGCAAGGTCCAAGTGTGTTTTGAATCTCAATTATGCCTGCCAAGTCTTTCAGAATAAAATCATGTAATATCCTGGCTGTGATTCCCAGTGTTCTGTGGAAAGCCACTCTGGGCCTTGATCCCAGGTTCCAATGGCAACTCTCATTCATGGCCTCCTAAAATCCCAACACAATTCATGTCAATACTTCTCTGAGGTCAGTTCCAGAACTCAGTCTCTAAGGGGAATCACAGCAGAATTCAAGCCCAGGTTTACCCAGTCATCTCTTCCAACTGCCACACAAATGACCACAATTATAACCAAAACACTCCTACATGGCCCTCATCTTCTACCATAAAGATACTCATCATAACATCTGGATGGAGGTTTTCATGAGAGGCACATCCCAAGACAGTGTCCAAAATAAGCTCCCTTGCCCCTCATTTGCCGAATGTCAGGGTGGCTTGGACACCCTTCCTGTGAACCAGGAGTGATCAAATAGGCCTGCCCTTAATACTGCTTCGCTTCTCCAATTTGAGGCTCTCTGACTGTTGGGTCTAGATTCTTTTTGTGAATTGGAGTCATGAGAAAAGCCAAGCCCCTCTGCAGAGATTTGAAGAACTCATTTCACCCAAAGAATCCCTATTCTGACATGATGGATTTCAGAAACCTAACAAAGGAAGGCAATATAATTCATGCACATTGATTGAACGTTTTTCCATTTTGGTTTAGATGCACATATGGGATCTTTCTTTACTTCCATCAGGTGCTGAGAATCTAAGTCACAGCCTAAAACAGGGCAAAGGGCCTGAATCAGACACATTCTTTTCCAATGAAATTAAGCAAAGAGCCAGAGGTGATGCACATTCATTTCCATTTGAAAACTGTTTTCTTCAGGCTTAACAAAGGGGTTGCATGAGACAAAGACCTTCCTGATATTCAGGGCAACAGAACAATAGGTAAGCAAAAGGCCCAAAGCAGGGTATCTCCACTGAGACTTTCCTGGTCACACTGATATCTGAGTTTTCTGAGATGCTGGCCATTCCATTCAGGTATCCAGTACATGGCCATGTCAAAGACCTTGGATTTGGTACATATCTTGGACACATAACCATGAGCCTATTCTAGAGAGTGGCCAGAATTCAGGAAGAAAACAGGGACTTAGGAAGGTATTAGGTGTTGCCCGTGCATAAGGCAAGCCACACTCCATTCATAAATTGGGCAGGATGAATGCTGGGAAGCTTTATACTAGACATGACACATCCATTGCTGCATTCTCTTTTCTCATGTCTACTACCACAGGCACAGTGGGATACACAGACATGGAAACACTCACCTCTTCAAATGACTTACCGGAAACAGTTCACTCCAAAACAAACAAACCGCCATTCCTACCTATTTTCAGAACATGAGACAAACCACAAACCCACACCCACTCCCAAAAAGGCACCTACTTCCCCATAGGTGTATGACTAACCAGAGTGTCCTCTGACTGGTGGCCATACTCTGTTCTTCCGAAATGGCCTGTCCTCTCTCAGATCTGTTTTCCTTGGCCAACTCTGTAAAGTTGTAAGGAAAAAGTGGAGAGCCACTACCTGCTTTCTCAGGAAAGCTCCCTATTCAGAGCTCTCCAGGCATTTGGTAATCCTCACTTCAGTAGGTACCAAGAATGACTGACTCTATCTTTGGTAAATCCAAACAAGTGAGCCCACTGGGACTGGGACTGGGACTGCCTCTGGGTGCCTGGTTCCTTGGATACAAAGTTCAGAGAGTTCCATCACCAAGGAAATGAGGTATGTCACATTCTTTGGAACTGAATGAGGTCACTGCCTTGGCAAAGGTATATCTTATGATGTGCAAAAACTGAAGAAATAATAATGTACCAGTGTCGAATACAAATGAATGACAAATTACATATCATGTCCCATAGGAGTCTACTTGCATTGATGTTAGACTGGGTCAGTTACTGTATAATAATTAGGATTTGTATGCACCATTCACTGAAGTTAGTTTTCAGTACTAGGAAACAAATATGTATTTCAGGTGGATGGATATTTCTCATTATAATCTTGTGAAAAGTTGATTATAAATCCACATACATGAACATGAATGAATTTAGAGAGTGTATATTAGACACATATATTTCATATTTTGAAAAATTTGGAGAGTATATCTATATCTATATCTATATATATATCTATATCTATATCTATATATACACACACACACACACACAAACACACATACACAACACTCACAGACATTAAAAAGTACCAATATAAATGCCAATCGAATTCATCAGTAAATATATATCATCCACAAATGCAAAAATATTTATTTTACTGAACATGAGTTAATGTATAATGTTGTTCTACTAGGACGCTCTCCTATAGGTTGAATTTTCATTTCCAACAGCATTTAGGAGGAGTGAACTCTTCTCACAATTTGTATCTGCCAAGACAGCCACCTCACAAAAATGTACGTGTGATACCTGGTAGGATTCTATATATGCATATAAATATACATGTGTGAATAGGCTACAGAAAAGGGAAACAAGAATTCACATATTTGTTAAGTTTAAAAACACATGGAGAATATTTCAATTAAAATTTGACTAGATTTATAACTCCTCCCTTATATAATGCAAATGTCAAGTCCAACAATACAACATGTCTCCTCTGAAGTGCTTGTATTTCTATTGTGTTGGGTTAATTTTCTAGATTATATTAGGATGAATAGTCTGAGTCTACTAGGTATGGGTTAGTGTCAGGGATTCAGTATTTCGAATGGAAAATTGGAAAATGAATCCAATGTGTATGTAAATATATGCTGCACAAATATCCTAGTGCTCTCATCCAGAACAATGCCTTGACATTACCTTCACCACAAGTAAGACACAATTAGAGGAGAAGAGTTACAAAATCAGTGAATACATATCTGGAATGGAAAATGCTCAGGAGTTCACAACCTTGGAGGTGGTAGAGCAGTTTCCAAAACTAAGGGACAGGGTAAACACTCCACAAACATGGAGCTCTGCTGGCCTAAAAATTTTTTGAGAAACTACCACTGAGTTTCGCACTTGAAATATATGTTGTTTTCAGGAGATTTGGCTTCCTTTGTAGTGAGAACATCAAAGCTGGGTCTGAATCTATGTGACCTGGAGGACATGGTTTCTTATTTCCAATGAACTAGATGAAGCAGTGCTGAATCCTCTCTTTGTAGGTAAACTGAGGCCACTGGGGACTAAGTGTCTCCCCGTGTGGACTGTGAAGCCATTTGGTCCTCTTCCACTTTTTGTGGTGTTTTTGCTGCTGCACTGTGAGTTTGGTATTCGTTTCACGAAATACTAGGAGCTAAACTGGGACACAGTTCTGGAGGGAGTTCTGTCACGTGTGGTGGGTCAGGGTCTGCAAGAGAATGCACCAACTAGGCTCCTATCTCTCACAGCTTGCCCCATTGCCCCCTTGTCCATATCAACCTGATTCTTAATTTTCCTCTGAAAACTCTCCATGTAACAAGATGCCTTTACATACAAGGGTCTGCTGGCTGCACCATGTCAGTTACAAGCCATTTGGAATCCAATGGTAGATCCACATGGCCCTACCACGGATGTTTTATCAAACACCTCCCCACCACTGCTCTAGAGCCACTACTCAGCAGGCTCCAACTTACTGGCAACTCTGTTCTACACCATTTTCATGAAACTCAGTAAGTCAAGGCACTGTCTGGTATAATCATGATCAGCAACAGGACATGCAGTGTTTCTCCAGTGCCACCTGGTCATAGGAATTTCAAAAATTTCATGGTATTTATCTAGCCATTTTTCAAGCATGAAGTTGGAGGCACTGTGGATTTCAGTTCATTCAGCAAACATTAAATGGTGAGGAAGCTCATTTCAATGAAATCTCTGGAGAATTCTCACAGGCACGGCTTCCCAAAGAGTGGACAAAAGGTCACATTAGGCCAGGCCCATTGAGGTCTACAATGTGAGGTCCATGTGTGTTTTGACTCTCAACTATGGCTGCCATTTCTTTAAGAATAAAATCATGTGATATCCTTGCTAAGATTCCCAGGCCTCTGTGGAAATCCACCCGGGGCCTAGGTCTCAGTTTCCAAGAGCGACTTTCATGCGTGGCCTCTTAAAATCCCAACAAAATTTATGGCAATGCTTCTCTGAGTTCACTTCCAAAATCAAGTCTCTAAGGGGAATCACACCAGAGTTCAACCCCACGTGTACCCAGTCATTTTTTCCAATGCCACACAAATGACCAAAATCAAAACCAAAACACTCCCTCATGGCCCTCATCTTATTCCATATAGTCAATCATCTTAACCTCTGGCTGGAGGTTTCCATGAGGGGCGCAGCCCAAGACAGTGTCCAAAATCAGCTCCTTTGCCCCTCATTTGCCTAAAGTCAGGGTAGCCTGGACACCGTTTCTGTGAACCAGGAGTGAACAAATAAGCCTGCCTTTAATACTTCTTTGTTTCTCCAATTTGAGGCCTACTTATTTTAGGTATCAATTCTTTAGGTGATTTAGAGTCATGTGAAAACACAAGCACCTCTGCAGGGCTTTGAAGAACTCATTTGACCCAAAGAATCCCTATTCTCATTTGATGGAGTGCAGGAACCTAACAGAGGAAGGCAAGAGACTTCATCCACAATGAATGAAATTTTTTGCCATTTTGGTTTTGGAAGCTCACATGGGATCATTCTTAAGATCTATCAGGTGCTGAGAATCTAAGTCCCAGCCACACACAGGTCCAAAGGCTGATAAAGACACATCTCTTTCCAAAGCAATTAAGCAAAGAGCCACAGGTGAGGCCCATTCATTTCCATTTGAAAACTGTTTTCTTCAGGCTTCAAAAGGGGTGGCATGAGGCAAAGACCTTCCTGACATTCAGTGCAACACAACAATAAGTAAGCAAAAGGCCCAAAGCAGGGTTTCTGCACTGAGATTTTTCTGGTCACACTGATATCTGAGTTTTCTGAGATGCTCGCCATTCTCTTCAGCTATCCAGTACATGGCCATGTCACAGAGCTTGGCAGTGGTACATATTTTGGACACAAATCCATGAGCCTATTCTGGAGAGTGGCCAGAATTCAGGAAGAAAACAACAACTTAGAAAGATAGCAGGTGTTGCACATCGATAAGACAAGCTGCAGTCCATTCATATATTGGGCAGGATGAATTATGGGAAGATTTATACTAGACAGGACACATCCATTAATGCATTCTCTTTTGTAATGTCTACAACAACAGACACAGTGGGATACACAGAAACAGAAACACTCGCCGTGTCAAATGACTTACTAGAAACTGTCCACTCCAAACCAAACAACCGCCTATCCTATCTATTCTCAGAACATGAGACAAAACAACAAACCCACACCCACTCCCACAAAGGCACCTCCTTCCCCCAAGTAGGTCTGTGACTATCCGGAGTGTCCTCTGACTGGTGGGCCATACTATGTTCCCCCGAAATGGCCTGTCTTCTCTCAGATCTTGTTTCCTTGATCAACTCTGTGAAGATGTCAGGAAAAAGTGGTTAGCCACTACCTGTTTTCTCAGGAAAGGTCCATCTTCAGAGCTCTCTTGGCATTTGGCCATCCTCACATCATTAGGTACCAAGAAAACTGACTCTGTCCTTGGTAAATCCAAACAAGTGAGAACACTGGGACTGGGACTGGGACTGCCTCTGGGTGCCTGGCTTCTTGGATACCAAGTTCAGAGAGTTCCATCACCAAGGAAATGAGGTATGTCACATTCCTTGGAACTGAATGAGGTCACTGCCTTGGCAACCACTTTGTCCTAACAGTTGCTTCCAAGGGTAACATAAGATGGAGGTTGCCCCTACTTCCTGTGACACTTTCATAAGGTAGAATGTATATCAACCATTGGCACCCGGGAACAGCTCTCCACTCAGGCCTGGTTAGGTCCATCTTCTCTACAATAAGAACAGAGAGATTCAGATTCAGACACATCCCTTCATCCTGACCAGGTTGTTTGCCATGGAAGATGACTTTTGCTCTCTCAGGTGCTTCATACCTGCCTACAACTTCTCCAGGTATCATTTGTGCATGGACATTTGAGGTTCTCATCAGGTGGAAGGTCCCCAACTTTCCTGTATTGTAAGAACCACTCTGACAGCTCTTTTGCCCATTTTGGTTTGGGATGCACACATGGGATTTTTCTTTAGTCCCATCATGTGCTGTGAATCTAAGCCACAGCCTCACATAGGGCTGAGAGGCTGATTCAGAAACATCCATTTCCAAAGCAATTAAGCAAAGAGGCACAGGTAATGACCATTCTTTTCCATTTGAAAACTATTTTCTGCAGGCTTCACAAAGTGTGGCCTGAGGCAAAGACCATCCTGACATTCAGGGCAACAGAATAGGTAAGCAAAAGGCCCAAAGCAGGGTTTCTACACTGAGACTTTCTTGGGCATACTGATATCTGAGTTTTCTGAGATACTCGCCATTCCCTTCAGCTATCCAGTACATGGCCATGTCACAGAGATGGAGGTGGTACATATCTTGGACACAAAATCATGAGCGTATTCTGGAGAGTGTCCAGAATTCAGAAAGAAAACAGGAATTTAGAAAGATGGCAGGAGTTGCCCATCCATACGGCAACCTGCAGTCCATTCATTAATTGCACAGGATGAATGCTTTGAAGCTTTCTTGTAGACAGGACACATCCATTGATGCATTCTCTTTTCTAATGTCTACAATCACGGACACAGTATGATATATAGACACAGAAACACTCACCTTGTCAAAGGACTTACTAGACACAGTCCACTCCAAAACAAACAAACCAGCTTTCCTAACTATTCTCAGAACATGAGACAAAACCACAAACTCACACTCACACCCAAAAAGTCACCTCCTTTCCCCAAGTAGATCTGTGACTATCCGGAGTGTCCTCTGACTTGTGGGCCATACTATGTTCCCCCAAAATGGCGTGTCCTGTCTCCAATCTGTTCTCTTTGGCCAACTCTGTGAAGTTGTCAGGAGCCCATGGTGAGAAACTACCTGCTTTCTCTGGAAAGGCCAGTCTTCATAGTTTCCAGGCATTTGGCTGTCCTCACATCAGTAGGTACAAAGAAAGAGTAACTCTGTCTTGTTAAATCCAAACAAGTTAGCCCACTGGGACATGGAGTGGGTTTGACTCTGTGTGCCTGGTTTCCTGGATCCCAAGATCACAGACTTTCATTACCAAAACTGTAAGGTGATGTCACTTTCTTCAAGATCTGAATGAAGTCACTGCCTTGGAAACCACTTTGTTTTAACAGTTGCTTACATGGTTCCCAAAAGTTGGAGGCTGCCTCTACTTGCTGTGACTCATTCATATGTTAGAATGGTATATCAACCATAGGCACCGGGGAACAGCTCTCCACACAGGCATGGTTTGGTCCATCTTCTCTACATTAGGAAGAGAGAGGCTAATTCAGACACATCCCATCAACCTGACCAGGTTGTTTGCCATGGAAGATGACTTTTGCTCTCTCATGTCCTTCATAGCTGCCTACATCTTCTCCAAGGATCATTTCAGCATGGACCTTTTAGGTTTTCAGCAGCTGGAAGATCGCCTATATTCCTGTATTGTAAGACCAACTCTGTCCCTGCTCTTCTGTAAAATTAGATTGAGGGAAAAGTGTATGGATAGGGTTAATAACATGTTCAATTTGGGTTAGGAATCATTCTCTGGAATGAATATTTGTATTAGGAACCTGCGATATTTATAAGAATATATAGGTGAAATATAAGTATGAAAACAGAAATCTAGGTAAGTTTTGAAGCCCAGAAGGGCATTGGGCCCTTGATTGGGATACTTAGCATTGATTTATGTCCTGCACAGTTGTCTCAGTTAAATCAATATACTATGGCATAGGACCTTCTAATTTGGATGATTGAATGTGGAAGAGAACATCCAGTCAAAAAGGGATATTCAGTAGGATTAGGAAAATAGTTTGGGACCCAGAGGCAGTCCCAGTCCCAGTCCCAGTGGGCTCACTTGTTTGGATTTACCAAGGACAGAGTCAGTTTTCTTGGTACCTAATGATGTGAGGATGGCCAAATGCCAGGAGAGCTCTGAAGATGGACCTTTCCTGAGAAAACAGGTAGTGGCTAACCACTTTTTCCTGACATCTTCACAGAGTTGGTCAAGGAAACAAGATCTGAGAGAAGACAGGCCATTTCGGGGGAACATAGTATGGCCCACCAGTCAGAGGACACTCCGGATAGTCACAGACGTACTTGGGGGAAGGAGGTGCCTTTGTGGGAGTGGGTGTGGGTTTGTTGTTTTGTCTCATGTTCTCAGAATAGATAGGAAAGGCGGTTTGTTTGGTTTGGAGTGGACAGTTTCTAGTAAGTCATTTGACATGGCGAGTGTTTCTGTTTCTGTGTATCCCACTGTGTCCGTTGTTGTAGACATTAGAAAAGAGAATGCATTAATGGATGTGTCCTGTCTAGTATAAATCATCCCATAATTCATCCTGCCCAATATATGAATGGACTGCAGCTTGTCTTATCGATGTGCAACACCTGCTATCTTTCTAAGTTGTTGTTTTCTTCCTGAATTCTGGCCACTCTTCGAAATAGGCTCATGGATTTGTGTCCAAAATATGTACCACCTCCAAGCTCTGTGACATGGCCATGTCCTGGATAGCTGAAGAGAATGGCGAGCATCTCAGAAAACCCAGATATCAGTGTGACCAGGAAAGTCTCAGTGCAGAAACCCTGCTTTGGGCCTTTGCTTACTTATTGTTGTGTTGCACTGAATGTCAGGAAGGTCTTTGCCTCAGGCCACCCCTTTGTGAAGCCTGAAGAAAACAGTTTTCAAATGGAAATGAATGGGCCTCACCTGTGGCTCTTTGCTTAATTGCTTTGGAAAGGGATGTGTCTTTATCATCCTCTTGGGCCTGTGTGTGGCTGTGACTTAGATTCTCAGCACCTGATGGATCTTAAGAATGATCCCATGTGAGCTTCCAAAACCAAAATGGCAAAAAATTTCATTCATTGTGGATGAAGTCTTTTGCCTTCCTCTGTTAGGTTTCTGCACTCCATTAAATGACAATAGGGATTCTTTGGGTAAAATGAGTTCTTCAAAGCCCTGCAGAGGTGCTTGTGTTTTCGCATGACTCTAAATCACCTAAAGAATCGATACCTAAAATCAGTAGGCCTCAAATTGGAGAAACACAGAAGTATTAACGGCAGGCTTATTTGTTCACTCCTGGTTCACAGAAAGGGTGTCCAGGCTACCCTGACTTTAGACAAATGAGGGGCAAACGAGCTGATTTTGGACACTGTCTTGGGCTGTGCCCCTCATGGAAACCTCCAGCCAGAGGTTAAGATGATTGACTATGTGAAATAAGATGAGTGCCATGTGGGAGTGTTTTGGTTTTAATTTTGGTCATTTGTGTGGCATTGGAAAAAATGACTGGGTCCACGTGGGCTTGAACTCTGGTGTGATTCCCCTTAGAGACTGGGTTTTGGAACTGAACTCAGAGAAGCATTGCCATGAATTTTGTTGGGATTTTAAGAGGCCACGCATGAAAGTCGCTCTTGGAAACTGAGACCAAGGCCCCGGGTGGATTTCCACAGAGGCCTGGGAATCTCAGCAAGGATATCACATGATTTTATTCTTAAAGAAATGGCAGCCATAGTTGAGAGTCAAAACACACATGGACCTCACATTGTAGACCTCAATGGGCCTGGCCTAATGTGACCTATTGTCCACTCTTTGGGAAGCCATGCCTGTGAGAGTTCTCCAGAGATTTCATTGAAATGAGCTTCCTCACCATTTATGTTTGCTGAATGAACTGAAACCCACAGTGCCTCCAACTTCATGCTTGAAAAATGGCTAGATAAAACCATGAAATTTTTGAAATTCCTATGACCAGGTGGCACTGAAGAAACATTGGATGTCCTGTTGCTGATCATGAGTATACCAGACAGTGCCTTGATTTACTGAGTTTCATGAAAATGTTGTAGAACAGAGATGCCAGTAAGTTGGAGCCTGCTGAGTAGTGGGACTAGAGCAATGGTGGGGAGGTGTTTGATAAAACATCCATGGTAGGGCCATGTTTATCTACCATTGGATTCCAAATGGCTTGTAACTGACATGGTTCAGCCAACAGACCCTTATATGTAAAGGCATCTTGTTATATGGAGAGTTTTCAGAGGAAAATTAAGAATCAGGTTGATATGGACAAGGGGGCAATGGGGCAAGCTGTGAGAGATAGGAGCCTAGTTGGTGCATTCTCTTGCAGACCCTGATCCACCACACGTGACAGAACTCCCTCCAGCACTGTGTCCCAGTTTAGCTCCTAGTATTTCGTGAAACAAATACCAAACTCACAGTGCAGCAGCAAAAACACCACAAAAAGTGGAGGAGGACCAAATGGCTTCACATTCCACACGGGGAGACACTTAGTCCCCAGTGGCCTCAGTTTACCTACAAAGAGAGGATTCAGCACTGCTTCATCTTGTTCATTGGAAAATAAGAAACCATGTCCTCCAGGTCACATAGATGCAGACCCAGCTTTGATGGTCTCACTACAGAGGAATCCAAATCTCCTGAAAACAACATATATTTCAAGTGTGGAAGCTCAGAGGCAGTTTCTCAAAAAGTTTTTAGGCCAGCAGAGCTCCATGTTTGTGGAGTGTTTACCCTGTCCCTTAGTTTTGGAAACTCCTCTACCAACTCCAAGGTTGTGAACTCCTGAGCATTTTCCATTCCAGATATGTATTCACTGATTTTGTAACTCTTCTCCTCTAATTGTGTCTTACTTGGGGTGAAGGTAATGTCAAGGCATTGTTCTGGATGAGAGCGGGAGGATATTTGTGCAGCATATATTTACATACACATTGGATTCATTTTCCAATTTTCCATTCGAAATACTGAATCCCTGACACTAACCCATACCTAGTAGACTCAGACTATTCATCCTAATATAATGGAGAAAATTAGCCCAACACATTAGAAATACAAGTACTTCAGAGGAGACATGTTGTATAGTTGGACTTGACATTTGCATTATATAAGGTAGGAGTTATAAATCTAGTCAAATTTATTTGAAATATTCTCCATGTGTTTTAAACTTAACAAATATGTGAATTCTTGTTTCCTTTTTCTGTAGTCTCTTCACACACGTATATTTATATGCATATATAGAATCCTACCAGGTATCACACGTACATTTTTGTGAGGTGGCTGTCTTGGCAGATACAAATTGTGAGAAGAGTTCACTCCTCCTAAATGCTGTTGGAAATGAAAATTCAACTTATAGGAGAGCTTCCTAGGAGAACAACATTATTCATTAGCTCATGTTCAGTAAAATAAATATTTTTGCATTTGTGGATGATACATATTTACTGATGAATTTCGATTGGCATTTATATTGGTACTTTTTAATGTCTGTGAGTTGTGTGTGTGTGTGTGTGTGTGTGTGTGTATAGATATAGATATAGATATACTCTCCAAATTTTTCAAAATATGAAATATATGTGTCTAATACACACTCTCTAAATTCATTCATGTTCATGTATGTGGACTTATAATCCACTTTTCACAAGATGATAATCAGAAATATTCATCCACCTGAAATACATATTTGATTCCTAGTACTGAAAACTAACTTCAGTGAATGGTGCATACAAATCCTAATTATTCTACAGTAACTGACCCAGTCTAACATCAATGCAAGTAGAATCCTATGGGACATGATATGTAATTTGTCATTCATTTGTATTCGACACTGGTACATTATTGTTTCTTCAGTTTTTGCACATCACAGGATATACATTTCATCCACAAGTTCACAAATTAATAAGCATTTGTTTCAACTTTCACCACTTCTTGCTTCAGAACACATGTATTGTCAGGGTTTCTTGACTGGTCTTTTCATGAGACTTCTTTCCAAACACATTATTTTGAATTTCCATAATCATTTTGAAGCAAACGTCACACACTCTTCATGATAAACCAAAACACAAATATTTCCATTACATATATAATTGGTTGGAATGAATGATTGTATATCAATATACGATTTCCTTTAATTTTTCAGATATCAGTTCAGTTCATTATTTAAAGTTCAAAAAAGTTATATTATTTATTCACAGTATGGTCTATTCATGCTTTTTCTCTATATTCCTAGAAACAGGGTACACCTCTTTGTAACCCTGATTCTCATTTTACATCTTCAATATATTGCTCCCAGAAATGGTGAAAGAAATACTCATGTCACCTCATTATCACAGTAATATTCTGGACAAAAAATGGAAAGGTCACACTTATGATTGTACCAAAGCCTAAATGGAAAGTGAACATGGATTTCTAAAAACATCCATGTCCAGGTTGCCTAATGCTGTCAATTGTCAATCCTATTGGTGACTACATATTTGTTTTTTTCCTAATTTATATATTCAAACTCAACCCTGTTGAAAATGTCTATCACTCACTATATACTTTGCCTGATTTCCTAATATTTCTATTGATATCTGCTTTTCTACATATTTTCCAAAGTTCAACATAGTGACTGACTCTTCATATGTGCTGATATTTACATTCACTCAACAACCGAAAGTCTATTGCTAAAGAACTTTTGGTCCAAATTCTATACTCACTCTTCTTCCTAAACCTACCGACTATCTTCCTAATCCTATTGAATATCCCTTTTTGACTGGATGTTCTCTCTAAATTCAATCATCCAATGTACAAGGTCCTATGCCATTGTATATCGAATTATCTGAGGCATCTTTGCAGAACATCATTCAAAGCTAAGTATCCCAATCAAGGGCAAAACCCTTCTGGGCTTCAAATCATACCTAGATTTCTGTTTTCCTACTTATATTTCACCTCTATATTCTTGTAAATATTGCAGGTTCCCAATACCATTATTCATCACACAGAATCACTCGTAACCCAAATCAAACCTGTTTTTAACCCCAAGTATATACTGTTCCCTCAATCATTTTACAGAAGAGCAGGGACAGAGTGGTTCTTACAATACAGGAAAGTTGGGGACCTTCCACCTAATGAGAACCTCAAATGTCCATGCACAAATGATACCTGGAGAAGTTGTAGGCAGGTATGAAGTACCTGAGAGAGCAAAAGTCATCTTCCATGGCAAACAACCTGGTCAGGATGAAGGGATGTGTCTGAATCTGCCTCTCTCTCTTCTTATTGTACAGAAGATGGACCAAACCAGGGCTGAGTGGAGAGCTGTTCCCGGGTGCCAATGGTGATATACATTCTACCTTATGAAAGTGTCACAGGAAGTAGGGGCAACCTCCATCTTATGTTACCCTTGGAAGCAACTGTTAGGACAAAGTGGTTGCCAAGGCAGTGACCTCATTCAGTTCCAAAGAATGTGATATACCTCATTTCCTTGGTGATGGAACTCTCTGAACTTGGTATCCAAGAAGCCAGGCACCCAGAGGCAGTCCCAGTCCCAGTCCCAGTGGGCTCACTTGTTTGGATTTACTAAGGACAGAGTCAGTTTTCTTGGTACCTAATGATGTGAGGATGGCCAAATGCCAGGAGAGCTCTGAAGATGGACCTTTCCTGAGAAAACAGGTAGTGGCTAACCACATTTTCCTGACATCTTCACAGAGTTGGTCAAGGAAACAAGATCTGAGAGAAGACAGGCCATTTCGGGGGAACATAGTATGGCCCACCAGTCAGAGGACACTCCGGATAGTCACAGACGTACTTGGGGGAAGGAGGTGCCTTTGTGGGAGTGGGTGTGGGTTTGTTGTTTTGTCTCATGTTCTGAGAATAGATAGGAAAGGCGGTTTGTTTGGTTTGGAGTGGACAGTTTCTAGTAAGTCATTTGACACGGCGAGTGTTTCTCTTTCTGTGTATCCCACTGTGTCCGTTGTTGTAGACATTAGAAAAGAGAATGCATTAATGGATGTGTCCTGTCTAGTATAAATCTTCCCATGCCCAATATATGAATGGACTGCAGCTTGTCTTATCGATGTGCAACACCTGCTATCTTTCTAAGTTGTAGTTTTCTTCCTGAATTCTGGCCACTCTCCAGAATAGGCTCATGAATATGTGTCCAAAATATGTACCACCTAAAGCTCTGTGACATGGCCATACTGGATAGCTGAAGAGAATGGCGAGCATCTCAGAAAACTCAGATATCAGTGTGACCAGGAAAGTCTCAGTGCAGAAACCCTGCTTTGGGCCTTTTGCTTACTTATTGTTGTGTTGCACTGAATGTCAGGAAGGTCTTTGCCTCAGGCCACCCCTTTGTGAAGCCTGAAGAAAACAGTTTCAAATGGAAATGAATGGGCCTCACCTGTGGCTCTTTGCTTAATTGCTTTGGAAAGGGATGTGTCTTTATCATCCTCTTGGGCCTGTGTGTGGCTGTGACTTAGATTCTCAGCACCTGATGGATCTTAAGAATGATCCCATGTGAGCTTCCAAAACCAAAATGGCAAAAAATTTCATTCATTGTGGATGAAGTCTCTTGCCTTCCTCTGTTAGGTTCCTGCACTCCATCAAATGACAATAGGGATTCTTTGGGTCAAGTGAGTTCTTCAAAGCCCTGCAGAGGTGCTTGTGTTTTCGCATGACTCTAAATCACCTAAAGAATCGATACCTAAAATCAGTAGGCCTCAAATTGGAGAAACACAGAAGTATTAACGGCAGGCTTATTTGTTCACTCCTGGTTCACAGAAACGGTGTCCAGGCTACCCTGACTTTAGACAAATGAGGGGCAAACGAGCTGATTTTGGACACTGTCTTGGGCTGTGCCCCTCATGGAAACCTCCAGCCAGAGGTTAAGATGATTGACTATATGAAATAAGATGAGGGCCAAGTGGGAGTGTTTTGGTTTTAATTTTGGTCATTTGTGTGGCATTGGAAAAAATGACTGGGTCCACGTGGGCTTGAACTCTGGTGTGATTCCCCTTAGAGACTGGGTTTTGGAACTGAACTCAGAGAAGCATTGCCATGAATTTTGTTGGGATTTTAAGAGGCCACGCATGAAAGTCGCTCTTGGAAACTGAGACCTAGGCCCCGGGTGGATTTCCACAGAGGCCTGGGAATCTCAGCAAGGATATCACATGATTTTATTCTTAAAGAAATGGCAGCCATAGTTGAGAGTCAAAACACACAAGGACCTCACATTGTAGACCTCAATGGGCCTGGCCTAATGTGACCTTTTGTCCACTCTTTGGGAAGCCATGCCTGTGAGAGTTCTCCAGAGATTTCATTGAAATGAGCTTCCTCACCATTTAATGTTTGCTGAATGAACTGAAACCCACAGTGCCTCCAACTTCATGCTTGAAAAATGGCTAGATAAATACCATGAAATTTTTGAAATTCCTATGACCAGGTGGCACTGGAGAAACATTGGATGTCCTGTTGCTGATCATGAGTATACCAGACAGTGCCTTGATTTACTGAGTTTCATGAAAATGGTGTAGAACAGAGATGCCAGAAAATTGGAGCCTGCTGAGTAGTGGGTCTAGAGCAGTGGTGGGGAGGTGTTTGATAAAACATCCGTGGTAGGGCCATGTGGATCTACCATTGGATTCCAAATGGCTTGTAACTGACATGGTGCAGCCAACAGACCCTTATATGTAAAGGCATCTTGTTATATGGAGAGTTTTCAGAGGAAAATTAAGAATCAGGTTGATATGGACAAGGGGGCAATGGGGCAAGCTGTGAGAGATAGGAGCCTAGTTGGTGCATTCTCTTGCAGACCCTGACCCACCACACGTGACAGAACTCCCTCCAGCACTGTGTCCCAGTTTAGCTCCTAGTATTTTGTGAAACAAATACCAAACTCACAGTGCAGCAGCAAAAACACCACAAAAAGTGGAAGAGGACCAAATGGCTTCACAGTCCACACGGGGAGACACTTAGTCCCCAGTGGCCTCAGTTTACCTACAAAGAGAGGATTCAGCACTGCTTCATCTTGTTCATTGGAAAATAAGAAACCATGTCCTCCAGGTCACATAGATGCAGACCCAGCTTTGATGGTCTCACTACAGAGGAAGCCAAATCTCCTGAAAACAACATATAATTTCAAGTGTGGAAGCTCAGAGGAGTTTCTCAAAACGTTTTTAGGCCAGGCAAGAGCACTCCA
>NW_027510462.1:0-33732 GCF_048772815.1 Callospermophilus lateralis | reverse complement strand
AGGGGAAGCGAGGGGAGCGCGCGCGGTAGGGGGCCCAAGCAAGGGGCCCCCGGTTTGACCCGACGCCACCCGACGCCACCGGACGCCACGCGACGCCACGACGAACACGCGCTCAGGGGCCCCGGCCCAGGAGCCAGGCCCCAGTTCGGGAGCTTGAAGCTCCATGGTGCGGGAGGGCGGGCTGGGGTTAGGGGCAGCACGCAAGGCGAGAGGGCAGGGGAGGGAAGGGAGGGGATCGGGCAGGCCAAGGTCAGCGCGGCGCCCACGTCCACTGCCAGGTGTCAGGGTTGGAGCAGCCAAGGGGGCCCGGGCGAGGCACAGGGCCCTGTTTCCCTTAGGGGGCCTTCAGGGCGCCAGAGGCCAGCCCATGGCACTCCTCTACAATCCAGGGGAGTAGATCCTCCGGGGAGGGACCAGGACCCAAACAGGGCCAAACTAGGGCCCGGTGGGTGGAAAGGCTGCCAGCGCCAGCATGAAGCTGGGTGGCTGGGTGGGAGGGGTCCGGGACCCAATGGAGGAGCCCAGGCTAGGGAGCCATGCGACCTAGGCCTAGGAGCAGGGGGACAGCGCAAGGAGAAGAGAGATGGAGAGGAAGGGGCGGCGAGAGGAGGAGGAAAGAGTGGGGTGCGGTGGGGTGGGGGCGGCGCAAGGGGAAGCGAGGGGAGCGCGCGCGGTAGGGGGCCCAAGCAAGGGGCCCCCGGTTTGACCCGACGCCACCCGACGCCACCGGACGCCACGCGACGCCACGACGAACACGCGCTCAGGGCCCCGGCCCAGGAGCCAGGCCCCAGTTCCGGAGCTTGAAGCTCCATGGTGCGGAGGGCGGGCTGGGGTTAGGGGCAGCACGCAAGGCGAGAGGGCAGGGGAGGGAAGGGAGGGGATCGGGCAGGCCAAGGTCAGCGCGGCGCCCACGTCCACTGCCAGGTGTCAGGGTTGGAGCAGCCAAGGGGGCCCGGGCGAGGCACAGGGCCCTGTTCCCTTAGGGGGCCTTCAGGGCGCCAGAGGCCAGCCCATGGCACTCCTCTACAATCCAGGGGAGTAGATCCTCCGGGGAGGGACCAGGACCCAAACAGGGCCAAACTAGGGCCCGGTGGGTGGAAAGGCTGCCAGCGCCAGCATGAAGCTGGGTGGCTGGGTGGGAGGGGTCCCGGGGACCCAATGGAGGAGCCCAGGCTAGGGAGCCATGCGACCTAGGCCTAGGAGCAGGGGGACAGCGCAAGGAGAAGAGAGAAGGAGAGGAAGGGGCGGCGAGAGGAGGAGGAAAGAGTGGGGTGGGGTGGGGTGGGGGGCGGCGCAAGGGGAACCGAGGGGAGCGCGCGCGGTAGGGGGCCCAAGCAAGGGGCCCCGGTTTGACCCGACGCCACCCGACGCCACCGGACGCCACGCGACGCCACGACGAACACGCGCTCAGGGGCCCCGGCCCAGGAGCCAGGCCCCAGTTCGGGAGCTTGAAGCTCCATGGTGCGGGAGGGCGGGCTGGGGTTAGGGGCAGCACGCAAGGCGAGAGGGCAGGGGAGGGAAGGGAGGGGATCGGGCAGGCCAAGGTCAGCGCGGCGACCACGTCCACTGCCAGGTGTCAGGGTTGGAGCAGCCAAGGGGGCCCGGGCGAGGCACAGGGCCCTGTTTCCCTTAGGGGGCCTTCAGGGCGCCAGAGGCCAGCCCATGGCACTCCTCTACAATCCAGGGGAGTAGATCCTCCGGGGAGGGACCAGGACCCAAACAGGGCCAAACTAGGGCCCGGTGGGTGGAAAGGCTGCCAGCGCCAGCATGAAGCTGGGTGGCTGGGTGGGAGGGGTCCCGGGACCCAATGGAGGAGCCCAGGCTAGGGAGCCATGCGACCTAGGCCTAGGAGCAGGGGGACAGCGCAAGGAGAAGAGAGAAGGAGAGGAAGGGGCGGCGAGAGGAGGAGGAAAGAGTGGGGTGGGGGGCGGCGCAAGGGGAAGCGAGGGGAGCGCGCGCGGTAGGGGGCCCAAGCAAGGGGCCCCCGGTTTGACCCGACGCCACCCGACGCCACCGGACGCCACGCGACGCCACGACGAACACGCGCTCAGGGGCCCCGGCCCAGGAGCCAGGCCCCAGTTCGGGAGCTTGAAGCTCCATGGTGCGGGAGGGCGGGCTGGGGTTAGGGGCAGCACGCAAGGCGAGAGGGCAGGGGAGGGAAGGGAGGGGATCGGGCAGGCCAAGGTCAGCGCGGCGCCCACGTCCACTGCCAGGTGTCAGGGTTGGAGCAGCCAAGGGGGCCCGGGCGAGGCACAGGGCCCTGTTTCCCTTAGGGGGCCTTCAGGGCGCCAGAGGCCAGCCCATGGCACTCCTCTACAATCCAGGGGAGTAGATCCTCCGGGGAGGGACCAGGACCCAAACAGGGCCAAACTAGGGCCCGGTGGGTGGAAAGGCTGCCAGCGCCAGCATGAAGCTGGGTGGCTGGGTGGGAGGGGTCCCGGGACCCAATGGAGGAGCCCAGGCTAGGGAGCCATGCGACCTAGGCCTAGGAGCAGGGGGACAGCGCAAGGAGAAGAGAGAAGGAGAGGAAGGGGCGGCGAGAGGAGGAGGAAAGAGTGGGGTGGGGGCGGCGCAAGGGGAAGCGAGGGGAGCGCGCGCGGTAGGGGGCCCAAGCAAGGGGCCCCCGGTTTGACCCGACGCCACCCGACGCCACCGGACGCCACGCGACGCCACGACGAACACGCGCTCAGGGGCCCCGGCCCAGGAGCCAGGCCCCAGTTCGGGAGCTTGAAGCTCCATGGTGCGGGAGGGCGGGCTGGGGTTAGGGGCAGCACGCAAGGCGAGAGGGCAGGGGAGGGAAGGGAGGGGATCGGGCAGGCCAAGGTCAGCGCGGCGCCCACGTCCACTGCCAGGTGTCAGGGTTGGAGCAGCCAAGGGGGCCCGGGCGAGGCACAGGGCCCTGTTTCCCTTAGGGGGCCTTCAGGGCGCCAGAGGCCAGCCCATGGCACTCCTCTACAATCCAGGGGAGTAGATCCTCCGGGGAGGGACCAGGACCCAAAGAGGGCCAAACTAGGGCCCGGTGGGTGGAAAGGCTGCCAGCGCCAGCATGAAGCTGGGTGGCTGGGTGGGAGGGGTCCCGGGACCCAATGGAGGAGCCCAGGCTAGGGAGCCATGCGACCTAGGCCTAGGAGCAGGGGGACAGCGCAAGGAGAAGAGTGAAGGAGAGGAAGGGGCGGCGAGAGGAGGAGGAAAGAGTGGGGTGGGGGGCGGCGCAAGGGGAAGCGAGGGGAGCGCGCGCGGTAGGGGCCCAAGCAAGGGGCCCCCGGTTTGACCCGACGCCACCCGACGCCACCGGACGCCACGCGACGCCACGACGAACACGCGCTCAGGGGCCCCGGCCCAGGAGCCAGGCCCCAGTTCGGGAGCTTGAAGCTCCATGGTGCGGGAGGGCGGGCTGGGGTTAGGGGCAGCACGCAAGGCGAGAGGGCAGGGGAGGGAAGGGAGGGGATCGGGCAGGCCAAGGTCAGCGCGGCGCCCACGTCCACTGCCAGGTGTCAGGGTTCGAGCAGCCAAGGGGGCCCGGGCGAGGCACAGGGCCCTGTTTCCCTTAGGGGGCCTTCAGGGCGCCAGAGGCCAGCCCATGGCACTCCTCTACAATCCAGGGGAGTAGATCCTCCGGGGAGGGACCAGGACCCAAACAGGGCCAAACTAGGGCCCGGTGGGTGGAAAGGCTGCCAGCGCCAGCATGAAGCTGGGTGGCTGGGTGGGAGGGGTCCCGGGACCCAATGGAGGAGCCCAGGCTAGGGAGCCATGCGACCTAGGCCTAGGAGCAGGGGGACAGCGCAAGGAGAAGAGAGAAGGAGAGGAAGGGGCGGCGAGAGGAGGAGGAAAGAGTGGGGTGGGGGCGGCGCAAGGGGAAGCGAGGGGAGCGCGCGCGGTAGGGGGCCCAAGCAAGGGGCCCCCGGTTTGACCCGACGCCACCCGACGCCACCGGACGCCACGCGACGCCACGACGAACACGCGCTCAGGGCCCCGGCCCAGGAGCCAGGCCCCAGTTCGGGAGCTTGAAGCTCCATGGTGCGGGATGGCGGGCTGGGGTTAGGGGCAGCACGCAAGGCGAGAGGGCAGGGGAGGGAAGGGAGGGGATCGGGCAGGCCAAGGTCAGCGCGGCGCCCACGTCCACTGCCAGGTGTCAGGGTTGGAGCAGCCAAGGGGGCCCGGGCGAGGCACAGGGCCCTGTTTCCCTTAGGGGGCCTTCAGGGCGCCAGAGGCCAGCCCATGGCACTCCTCTACAATCCAGGGGAGTAGATCCTCGGGGGAGGGACCAGGACCCAAACAGGGCCAAACTAGGGCCCGGTGGGTGGAAAGGCTGCCAGCGCCAGCATGAAGCTGGGTGGCTGGGTGGGAGGGGTCCCGGGACCCAATGGAGGAGCCCAGGCTAGGGAGCCATGCGACCTAGGCCTAGGAGCAGGGGGACAGCGCAAGGAGAAGAGAGAAGGAGAGGAAGGGGCGGCGAGAGGAGGAGGAAAGAGTGGGGTGGGGGGCGGCGCAAGGGGAAGCGAGGGGAGCGCGCGCGGTAGGGGGCCCAAGCAAGGGGCCCCCGGTTTGACCCGACGCCACCCGACGCCACCGGACGCCACGCGACGCCACGACGAACACGCGCTCAGGGGCCCCGGCCCAGGAGCCAGGCCCCAGTTCGGGAGCTTGAAGCTCCATGGTGCGGGAGGGCGGGCTGGGGTTAGGGGCAGCACGCAAGGCGAGAGGGCAGGGGAGGGAAGGGAGGGGATCGGGCAGGCCAAGGTCAGCGCGGCGCCCACGTCCACTGCCAGGTGTCAGGGTTGGAGCAGCCAAGGGGGCCCGGGCGAGGCACAGGGCCCTGTTTCCCTTAGGGGGCCTTCAGGGCGCCAGAGGCCAGCCCATGGCACTCCTCTACAATCCAGGGGAGTAGATCCTCGGGGGAGGGACCAGGACCCAAACAGGGCCAAACTAGGGCCAGGTGGGTGGAAAGGCTGCCAGCGCCAGCATGAAGCTGGGTGGCTGGGTGGGAGGGGTCCCGGGACCCAATGGAGGAGCCCAGGCTAGGGAGCCATGCGACCTAGGCCTAGGAGCAGGGGGACAGCGCAAGGAGAAGAGAGAAGGAGAGGAAGGGGCGGCGAGAGGAGGAGGAAAGAGTGGGGTGGGGGGCGGCGCAAGGGGAAGCGAGGGGAGCGCGTGCGGTAGGGGGCCCAAGCAAGGGGCCCCCGGTTTGACCCGACGCCACCCGACGCCACCGGACGCCACGCGACGCCACGACGAACACGCGCTCAGGGGCCCAGGCCCAGGAGCCAGGCCCCAGTTCGGGAGCTTGAAGCTCCATGGTGCGGGAGGGCGGGCTGGGGTTAGGGGCAGCACGCAAGGCGAGAGGGCAGGGGAGGGAAGGGAGGGGATCGGGCAGGCCAAGGTCAGCGCGGCGCCCACGTCCACTGCCAGGTGTCAGGGTTGGAGCAGCCAAGGGGGCCCGGGCGAGGCACAGGGCCCTGTTTCCCTTAGGGGGCCTTCAGGGCGCCAGAGGCCAGCCCATGGCACTCCTCTACAATCCAGGGGAGTAGATCCTCGGGGGAGGGACCAGGACCCAAACAGGGCCAAACTAGGGCCCGGTGGGTGGAAAGGCTGCCAGCGCCAGCATGAAGCTGGGTGGCTGGGTGGGAGGGGTCCCGGGACCCAATGGAGGAGCCCAGGCTAGGGAGCCATGCGACCTAGGCCTAGGAGCAGGGGGACAGCGCAAGGAGAAGAGAGAAGGAGAGGAAGGGGCGGCGAGAGGAGGAGGAAAGAGTGGGGTGGGGGGCGGCGCAAGGGGAAGCGAGGGGAGCGCGCGCGGTAGGGGGCCCAAGCAAGGGGCCCCCGGTTTGACCCGACGCCACCCGACGCCACCAGACGCCACGCGACGCCACGACGAACACGCGCTCAGGGGCCCCGGCCCAGGAGCCAGGCCCCAGTTCGGGAGCTTGAAGCTCCATGGTGCGGGAGGGCGGGCTGGGGTTAGGGGCAGCACGCAAGGCGAGAGGGCAGGGGAGGGAAGGGAGGGGATCGGGCAGGCCAAGGTCAGCGCGGCGCCCACGTCCACTGCCAGGTGTCAGGGTTGGAGCAGCCAAGGGGGCCCGGGCGAGGCACAGGGCCCTGTTTCCCTTAGGGGGCCTTCAGGGCGCCAGAGGCCAGCCCATGGCACTCCTCTACAATCCAGGGGAGTAGATCCTCCGGGGAGGGACCAGGACCCAAACAGGGCCAAACTAGGGCCCGGTGGGTGGAAAGGCTGCCAGCGCCAGCATGAAGCTGGGTGGCTGGGTGGGAGGGGTCCCGGGACCCAATGGAGGAGCCCAGGCTAGGGAGCCATGCGACCTAGGCCTAGGAGCAGGGGGACAGCGCAAGGAGAAGAGAGAAGGAGAGGAAGGGGCGGCGAGAGGAGGAGGAAAGAGTGGGGTGGGGGGCGGCGCAAGGGGAACCGAGGGGAGCGCGCGCGGTAGGGGGCCCAAGCAAGGGGCCCCCGGTTTGACCCGACGCCACCCGACGCCACCGGATGCCACGCGACGCCACGACGAACACGCGCTCAGGGGCCCCGGCCCAGGAGCCAGGCCCCAGTTCGGGAGCTTGAAGCTCCATGGTGCAGGAGGGCGGGCTGGGGTTAGGGGCAGCACGCAAGGCGAGAGGGCAGGGGAAGGAAGGGAGGGGATCGGGCAGGCCAAGGTCAGCGCGGCGCCCACGTCCACTGCCAGGTGTCAGGGTTCGAGCAGCCAAGGGGGCCCGGGCGAGGCACAGGGCCCTGTTTCCCTTAGGGGGCCTTCAGGGCGCCAGAGGCCAGCCCATGGCACTCCTCTACAATCCAGGGGAGTAGATCCTCCGGGGAGGGACCAGGACCCAAACAGGGCCAAACTAGGGCCCGGTGGGTGGAAAGGCTGCCAGCGCCAGCATGAAGCTGGGTGGCTGGGTGGGAGGGGTCCCGGGACCCAATGGAGGAGCCCAGGCTAGGGAGCCATGCGACCTAGGCCTAGGAGCAGGGGGACAGCGCAAGGAGAAGAGAGAAGGAGAGGAAGGGGCGGCGAGAGGAGGAGGAAAGAGTGGGGTGGGGGGCGGCGCAAGGGGAAGCGAGGGGAGCGCGCGCGGTAGGGGGCCCAAGCAAGGGGCCCCCGGTTTGACCCGACGCCACCAGACGCCACCGGACGCCACGCGACGCCACGACGAACACGCGCTCAGGGGCCCCGGCCCAGGAGCCAGGCCCCAGTTCGGGAGCTTGAAGCTCCATGGTGCGGGAGGGCGGGCTGGGGTTAGGGGCAGCACGCAAGGCGAGAGGGCAGGGGAGGGAAGGGAGGGGATCGGGCAGGCCAGGTCAGCGCGGCGCCCACGTCCACTGCCAGGTGTCAGGGTTCGAGCAGCCAAGGGGGCCCGGGCGAGGCACAGGGCCCTGTTTCCCTTAGGGGGCCTTCAGGGCGCCAGAGGCCAGCCCATGGCACTCCTCTACAATCCAGGGGAGTAGATCCTCCGGGGAGGGACCAGGACCCAAACAGGGCCAAACTAGGGCCCGGTGGGTGGAAAGGCTGCCAGCGCCAGCATGAAGCTGGGTGGCTGGGTGGGAGGGGTCCCGGGACCCAATGGAGGAGCCCAGGCTAGGGAGCCATGCGACCTAGGCCTAGGAGCAGGGGGACAGCGCAAGGAGAAGAGAGAAGGAGAGGAAGGGGCGGCGAGAGGAGGAGGAAAGAGTGGGGTGGGGGGCGGCGCAAGGGGAAGCGAGGGGAGCGCGCGCGGTAGGGGGCCCAAGCAAGGGGCCCCCGGTTTGACCCGACGCCACCCGACGCCACCGGACGCCACGCGACGCCACGACGAACACGCGCTCAGGGGCCCCGGCCCAGGAGCCAGGCCCCAGTTCGGGAGCTTGAAGCTCCATGGTGCGGGAGGGCGGGCTGGGGTTAGGGGCAGCACGCAAGGCGAGAGGGCAGGGGAGGGAAGGGAGGGGATCGGGCAGGCCAAGGTCAGCGCGGCGCCCACGTCCACTGCCAGGTGTCAGGGTTGGAGCAGCCAAGGGGGCCCGGGCGAGGCACAGGGCCCTGTTTCCCTTAGGGGGCCTTCAGGGCGCCAGAGGCCAGCCCATGGCACTCCTCTACAATCCAGGGGAGTAGATCCTCCGGGGAGGGACCAGGACCCAAACAGGGCCAAACTAGGGCCCGGTGGGTGGAAAGGCTGCCAGCGCCAGCATGAAGCTGGGTGGCTGGGTGGGAGGGGTCCCGGGACCCAATGGAGGAGCCCAGGCTAGGGAGCCATGCGACCTAGGCCTAGGAGCAGGGGGACAGCGCAAGGAGAAGAGAGAAGGAGAGGAAGGGGCGGCGAGAGGAGGAGGAAAGAGTGGGGTGGGGGGCGGCGCAAGGGGAAGCGAGGGGAGCGCGCGCGGTAGGGGGCCCAAGCAAGGGGCCCCCGGTTTGACCCGACGCCACCCGACGCCACCGGACGCCACGCGACGCCACGACGAACACGCGCTCAGGGGCCCCGGCCCAGGAGCCAGGCCCCAGTTCGGGAGCTTGAAGCTCCATGGTGCGGGAGGGCGGGCTGGGGTTAGGGGCAGCACGCAAGGCGAGAGGGCAGGGGAGGGAAGGGAGGGGATCGGGCAGGCCAAGGTCAGCGCGGCGCCCACGTCCACTGCCAGGTGTCAGGGTTGGAGCAGCCAAGGGGGCCCGGGCGAGGCACAGGGCCCTGTTTCCCTTAGGGGGCCTTCAGGGCGCCAGAGGCCAGCCCATGGCACTCCTCTACAATCCAGGGGAGTAGATCCTCCGGGGAGGGACCAGGACCCAAACAGGGCCAAACTAGGGCCCGGTGGGTGGAAAGGCTGCCAGCGCCAGCATGAAGCTGGGTGGCTGGGTGGGAGGGGTCCCGGGACCCAATGGAGGAGCCCAGGCTAGGGAGCCATGCGACCTAGGCCTAGGAGCAGGGGGACAGCGCAAGGAGAAGAGAGATGGAGAGGAAGGGGCGGCGAGAGGAGGAGGAAAGAGTGGGGTGGGGTGGGGTGGGGGGCGGCGCAAGGGGAAGCGAGGGGAGCGCGCGCGGTAGGGGGCCCAAGCAAGGGGCCCCCGGTTTGACCCGACGCCACCCGACGCCACCGGACGCCACGCGACGCCACGACGAACACGCGCTCAGGGGCCCCGGCCCAGGAGCCAGGCCCCAGTTCCGGAGCTTGAAGCTCCATGGTGCGGGAGGGCGGGCTGGGGTTAGGGGCAGCACGCAAGGCGAGAGGGCAGGGGAGGGAAGGGAGGGGATCGGGCAGGCCAAGGTCAGCGCGGCGCCCACGTCCACTGCCAGGTGTCAGGGTTGGAGCAGCCAAGGGGGCCCGGGCGAGGCACAGGGCCCTGTTTCCCTTAGGGGGCCTTCAGGGCGCCAGAGGCCAGCCCATGGCACTCCTCTACAATCCAGGGGAGTAGATCCTCCGGGGAGGGACCAGGACCCAAACAGGGCCAAACTAGGGCCCGGTGGGTGGAAAGGCTGCCAGCGCCAGCATGAAGCTGGGTGGCTGGGTGGGAGGGGTCCCGGGACCCAATGGAGGAGCCCAGGCTAGGGAGCCATGCGACCTAGGCCTAGGAGCAGGGGGACAGCGCAAGGAGAAGAGAGATGGAGAGGAAGGGGCGGCGAGAGGAGGAGGAAAGAGTGGGGTGGGGTGGGGTGGGGGGCGGCGCAAGGGGAACCGAGGGGAGCGCGCGCGGTAGGGGGCCCAAGCAAGGGGCCCCCGGTTTGACCCGACGCCACCCGACGCCACCGGACGCCACGCGACGCCACGACGAACACGCGCTCAGGGGCCCCGGCCCAGGAGCCAGGCCCCAGTTCAGGAGCTTGAAGCTCCATGGTGCGGGAGGGCGGGCTGGGGTTAGGGGCAGCACGCAAGGCGAGAGGGCAGGGGAGGGAAGGGAGGGGATCGGGCAGGCCAAGGTCAGCGCGGCGACCACGTCCACTGCCAGGTGTCAGGGTTGGAGCAGCCAAGGGGGCCCGGGCGAGGCACAGGGCCCTGTTTCCCTTAGGGGGCCTTCAGGGCGCCAGAGGCCAGCCCATGGCACTCCTCTACAATCCAGGGGAGTAGATCCTCCGGGGAGGGACCAGGACCCAAACAGGGCCAAACTAGGGCCCGGTGGGTGGAAAGGCTGCCAGCGCCAGCATGAAGCTGGGTGGCTGGGTGGGAGGGGTCCCGGGACCCAATGGAGGAGCCCAGGCTAGGGAGCCATGCGACCTAGGCCTAGGAGCAGGGGGACAGCGCAAGGAGAAGAGAGAAGGAGAGGAAGGGGCGGCGAGAGGAGGAGGAAAGAGTGGGGTGGGGGGCGGCGCAAGGGGAACCGAGGGGAGCGCGCGCGGTAGGGGGCCCAAGCAAGGGGCCCCCGGTTTGACCCGACGCCACCCGACGCCACCGGATGCCACGCGACGCCACGACGAACACGCGCTCAGGGGCCCCGGCCCAGGAGCCAGGCCCCAGTTCGGGAGCTTGAAGCTCCATGGTGCGGGAGGGCGGGCTGGGGTTAGGGGCAGCACGCAAGGCGAGAGGGCAGGGGAAGGAAGGGAGGGGATCGGGCAGGCCAAGGTCAGCGCGGCGCCCACGTCCACTTCCAGGTGTCAGGGTTCGAGCAGCCAAGGGGGGTCGGGCGAGGCACAGGGCCCTGTTTCCCTTAGGGGGCCTTCAGGGCGCCAGAGGCCAGCCCATGGCACTCCTCCTACAATCCAGGGAGTAGATCCTCCGGGGAGGGACCAGGACCCAAACAGGGCCAAACTAGGGCCCGGTGGGTGGAAAGGCTGCCAGCGCCAGCATGAAGCTGGGTGGCTGGGTGGGAGGGGTCCCGGGACCCAATGGAGGAGCCCAGGCTAGGGAGCCATGCGACCTAGGCCTAGGAGCAGGGGGACAGCGCAAGGAGAAGAGAGAAGGAGAGGAAGGGCGGCGAGAGGAGGAGGAAAGAGTGGGGTGGGGGCGGCGCAAGGGGAAGCGAGGGGAGCGCGCGCGGTAGGGGGCCCAAGCAAGGGGCCCCCGGTTTGACCCGACGCCACCAGACGCCACCGGACGCCACGCGACGCCACGACGAACACGCGCTCAGGGGCCCCGGCCCAGGAGCCAGGCCCCAGTTCGGGAGCTTGAAGCTCCATGGTGCGGGAGGGCGGGCTGGGGTTAGGGGCAGCACGCAAGGCGAGAGGGCAGGGGAGGGAAGGGAGGGGATCGGGCAGGCCAGGTCAGCGCGGCGCCCACGTCCACTGCCAGGTGTCAGGGTTCGAGCAGCCAAGGGGGCCCGGGCGAGGCACAGGGCCCTGTTTCCCTTAGGGGGCCTTCAGGGCGCCAGAGGCCAGCCCATGGCACTCCTCTACAATCCAGGGGAGTAGATCCTCCGGGGAGGGACCAGGACCCAAACAGGGCCAAACTAGGGCCCGGTGGGTGGAAAGGCTGCCAGCGCCAGCATGAAGCTGGGTGGCTGGGTGGGAGGGGTCCCGGGACCCAATGGAGGAGCCCAGGCTAGGGAGCCATGCGACCTAGGCCTAGGAGCAGGGGGACAGCGCAAGGAGAAGAGAGAAGGAGAGGAAGGGGCGGCGAGAGGAGGAGGAAAGAGTGGGGTGGGGGGCGGCGCAAGGGGAACCGAGGGGAGCGCGCGCGGTAGGGGGCCCAAGCAAGGGGCCCCCGGTTTGACCCGACGCCACCCGACGCCACCGGACGCCACGCGACGCCACGACGAACACGCGCTCAGGGGCCCCGGCCCAGGAGCCAGGCCCCAGTTCGGGAGCTTGAAGCTCCATGGTGCGGGAGGGCGGGCTGGGGTTAGGGGCAGCACGCAAGGCGAGAGGGCAGGGGAGGGAAGGGAGGGGATCGGGCAGGCCAAGGTCAGCGCGGCGCCCACGTCCACTGCCAGGTGTCAGGGTTGGAGCAGCCAAGGGGGCCCGGGCGAGGCACAGGGCCCTGTTTCCCTTAGGGGGCCTTCAGGGCGCCAGAGGCCAGCCCATGGCACTCCTCTACAATCCAGGGGAGTAGATCCTCCGGGGAGGGACCAGGACCCAAACAGGGCCAAACTAGGGCCCGGTGGGTGGAAAGGCTGCCAGCGCCAGCATGAAGCTGGGTGGCTGGGTGGGAGGGGTCCCGGGACCCAATGGAGGAGCCCAGGCTAGGGAGCCATGCGACCTAGGCCTAGGAGCAGGGGGACAGCGCAAGGAGAAGAGAGAAGGAGAGGAAGGGGCGGCGAGAGGAGGAGGAAAGAGTGGGGTGGGGGGCGGCGCAAGGGGAAGCGAGGGGAGCGCGCGCGGTAGGGGGCCCAAGCAAGGGGCCCCCGGTTTGACCCGACGCCACCAGACGCCACCGGACGCCACGCGACGCCACGACGAACACGCGCTCAGGGGCCCCGGCCCAGGAGCCAGGCCCCAGTTCGGGAGCTTGAAGCTCCATGGTGCGGGAGGGCGGGCTGGGGTTAGGGGCAGCACGCAAGGCGAGAGGGCAGGGGAGGGAAGGGAGGGGATCGGGCAGGCCAGGTCAGCGCGGCGCCCACGTCCACTGCCAGGTGTCAGGGTTCGAGCAGCCAAGGGGGCCCGGGCGAGGCACAGGGCCCTGTTTCCCTTAGGGGGCCTTCAGGGCGCCAGAGGCCAGCCCATGGCACTCCTCTACAATCCAGGGGAGTAGATCCTCCGGGGAGGGACCAGGACCCAAACAGGGCCAAACTAGGGCCCGGTGGGTGGAAAGGCTGCCAGCGCCAGCATGAAGCTGGGTGGCTGGGTGGGAGGGGTCCCGGGACCCAATGGAGGAGCCCAGGCTAGGGAGCCATGCGACCTAGGCCTAGGAGCAGGGGGACAGCGCAAGGAGAAGAGAGAAGGAGAGGAAGGGGCGGCGAGAGGAGGAGGAAAGAGTGGGGTGGGGGGCGGCGCAAGGGGAACCGAGGGGAGCGCGCGCGGTAGGGGGCCCAAGCAAGGGGCCCCCGGTTTGACCCGACGCCACCCGACGCCACCGGACGCCACGCGACGCCACGACGAACACGCGCTCAGGGGCCCCGGCCCAGGAGCCAGGCCCCAGTTCGGGAGCTTGAAGCTCCATGGTGCGGGAGGGCGGGCTGGGGTTAGGGGCAGCACGCAAGGCGAGAGGGCAGGGGAGGGAAGGGAGGGGATCGGGCAGGCCAAGGTCAGCGCGGCGCCCACGTCCACTGCCAGGTGTCAGGGTTGGAGCAGCCAAGGGGGCCCGGGCGAGGCACAGGGCCCTGTTTCCCTTAGGGGGCCTTCAGGGCGCCAGAGGCCAGCCCATGGCACTCCTCTACAATCCAGGGGAGTAGATCCTCCGGGGAGGGACCAGGACCCAAACAGGGCCAAACTAGGGCCCGGTGGGTGGAAAGGCTGCCAGCGCCAGCATGAAGCTGGGTGGCTGGGTGGGAGGGGTCCCGGGACCCAATGGAGGAGCCCAGGCTAGGGAGCCATGCGACCTAGGCCTAGGAGCAGGGGGACAGCGCAAGGAGAAGAGAGAAGGAGAGGAAGGGGCGGCGAGAGGAGGAGGAAAGAGTGGGGTGGGGGGCGGCGCAAGGGGAAGCGAGGGGAGCGCGCGCGGTAGGGGGCCCAAGCAAGGGGCCCCCGGTTTGACCCGACGCCACCCGACGCCACCGGACGCCACGCGACGCCACGACGAACACGCGCTCAGGGGCCCCGGCCCAGGAGCCAGGCCCCAGTTCGGGAGCTTGAAGCTCCATGGTGCGGGAGGGCGGGCTGGGGTTAGGGGCAGCACGCAAGGCGAGAGGGCAGGGGAGGGAAGGGAGGGGATCGGGCAGGCCAAGGTCAGCGCGGCGCCCACGTCCACTGCCAGGTGTCAGGGTTGGAGCAGCCAAGGGGGCCCGGGCGAGGCACAGGGCCCTGTTTCCCTTAGGGGGCCTTCAGGGCGCCAGAGGCCAGCCCATGGCACTCCTCTACAATCCAGGGGAGTAGATCCTCCGGGGAGGGACCAGGACCCAAACAGGGCCAAACTAGGGCCCGGTGGGTGGAAAGGCTGCCAGCGCCAGCATGAAGCTGGGTGGCTGGGTGGGAGGGGTCCCGGGACCCAATGGAGGAGCCCAGGCTAGGGAGCCATGCGACCTAGGCCTAGGAGCAGGGGGACAGCGCAAGGAGAAGAGAGATGGAGAGGAAGGGGCGGCGAGAGGAGGAGGAAAGAGTGGGGTGGGGTGGGGTGGGGGGCGGCGCAAGGGGAAGCGAGGGGAGCGCGCGCGGTAGGGGGCCCAAGCAAGGGGCCCCCGGTTTGACCCGACGCCACCCGACGCCACCGGACGCCACGCGACGCCACGACGAACACGCGCTCAGGGGCCCCGGCCCAGGAGCCAGGCCCCAGTTCCGGAGCTTGAAGCTCCATGGTGCGGGAGGGCGGGCTGGGGTTAGGGGCAGCACGCAAGGCGAGAGGGCAGGGGAGGGAAGGGAGGGGATCGGGCAGGCCAAGGTCAGCGCGGCGCCCACGTCCACTGCCAGGTGTCAGGGTTGGAGCAGCCAAGGGGGCCCGGGCGAGGCACAGGGCCCTGTTTCCCTTAGGGGGCCTTCAGGGCGCCAGAGGCCAGCCCATGGCACTCCTCTACAATCCAGGGGAGTAGATCCTCCGGGGAGGGACCAGGACCCAAACAGGGCCAAACTAGGGCCCGGTGGGTGGAAAGGCTGCCAGCGCCAGCATGAAGCTGGGTGGCTGGGTGGGAGGGGTCCCGGGACCCAATGGAGGAGCCCAGGCTAGGGAGCCATGCGACCTAGGCCTAGGAGCAGGGGGACAGCGCAAGGAGAAGAGAGATGGAGAGGAAGGGGCGGCGAGAGGAGGAGGAAAGAGTGGGGTGGGGTGGGGTGGGGGGCGGCGCAAGGGGAAGCGAGGGGAGCGCGCGCGGTAGGGGGCCCAAGCAAGGGGCCCCCGGTTTGACCCGACGCCACCCGACGCCACCGGACGCCACGCGACGCCACGACGAACACGCGCTCAGGGGCCCCGGCCCAGGAGCCAGGCCCCAGTTCGGGAGCTTGAAGCTCCATGGTGCGGGAGGGCGGGCTGGGGTTAGGGGCAGCACGCAAGGCGAGAGGGCAGGGGAGGGAAGGGAGGGGATCGGGCAGGCCAAGGTCAGCGCGGCGCCCACGTCCACTGCCAGGTGTCAGGGTTCGAGCAGCCAAGGGGGCCCGGGCGTAGCACAGGGCCCTGTTTCCCTTAGGGGGCCTCCAGGGCGCCAGAGGCCAGCCCATGGCACTCCTCTACAATCCAGGGGAGTAGATCCTCCAGGGAGGGACCAGGACCCAAACAGGGCCAAACTAGGGCCCGGTGGGTGGAAAGGCTGCCAGCGCCAGCATGAAGCTGGGTGGCTGGGTGGGAGGGGTCCCGGGACCCAATGGAGGAGCCCAGGCTAGGGAGCCATGCGACCTAGGCCTAGGAGCAGGGGGACAGCGCAAGGAGAAGAGAGAAGGAGAGGAAGGGGCGGCGAGAGGAGGAGGAAAGAGTGGGGTGGGGGGCGGCGCAAGGGGAAGCGAGGGGAGCGCGCGCGGTAGGGGGCCCAAGCAAGGGGCCCCCGGTTTGACCCGACGCCACCCGACGCCACCGGACGCCACGCGACGCCACGACGAACACGCGCTCAGGGGCCCCGGCCCAGGAGCCAGGCCCCAGTTCGGGAGCTTGAAGCTCCATGGTGCGGGAGGGCGGGCTGGGGTTAGGGGCAGCACGCAAGGCGAGAGGGCAGGGGAGGGAAGGGAGGGGATCGGGCAGGCCAAGGTCAGCGCGGCGCCCACGTCCACTGCCAGGTGTCAGGGTTGGAGCAGCCAAGGGGGCCCGGGCGAGGCACAGGGCCCTGTTTCCCTTAGGGGGCCTTCAGGGCGCCAGAGGCCAGCCCATGGCACTCCTCTACAATCCAGGGGAGTAGATCCTCCGGGGAGGGACCAGGACCCAAACAGGGCCAAACTAGGGCCCGGTGGGTGGAAAGGCTGCCAGCGCCAGCATGAAGCTGGGTGGCTGGGTGGGAGGGGTCCCGGGACCCAATGGAGGAGCCCAGGCTAGGGAGCCATGCGACCTAGGCCTAGGAGCAGGGGGACAGCGCAAGGAGAAGAGAGAAGGAGAGGAAGGGGCGGCGAGAGGAGGAGGAAAGAGTGGGGTGGGGGGCGGCGCAAGGGGAACCGAGGGGAGCGCGCGCGGTAGGGGGCCCAAGCAAGGGGCCCCCGGTTTGACCCGACGCCACCCGACGCCACCGGATGCCACGCGACGCCACGACGAACACGCGCTCAGGGGCCCCGGCCCAGGAGCCAGGCCCCAGTTCGGGAGCTTGAAGCTCCATGGTGCGGGAGGGCGGGCTGGGGTTAGGGGCAGCACGCAAGGCGAGAGGGCAGGGGAAGGAAGGGAGGGGATCGGGCAGGCCAAGGTCAGCGCGGCGCCCACGTCCACTGCCAGGTGTCAGGGTTCGAGCAGCCAAGGGGGCCCGGGCGAGGCACAGGGCCCTGTTTCCCTTAGGGGGCCTTCAGGGCGCCAGAGGCCAGCCCATGGCACTCCTCTACAATCCAGGGGAGTAGATCCTCCGGGGAGGGACCAGGACCCAAACAGGGCCAAACTAGGGCCCGGTGGGTGGAAAGGCTGCCAGCGCCAGCATGAAGCTGGGTGGCTGGGTGGGAGGGGTCCCGGGACCCAATGGAGGAGCCCAGGCTAGGGAGCCATGCGACCTAGGCCTAGGAGCAGGGGGACAGCGCAAGGAGAAGAGAGAAGGAGAGGAAGGGGCGGCGAGAGGAGGAGGAAAGAGTGGGGTGGGGGGCGGCGCAAGGGGAAGCGAGGGGAGCGCGCGCGGTAGGGGGCCCAAGCAAGGGGCCCCCGGTTTGACCCGACGCCACCAGACGCCACCGGACGCCACGCGACGCCACGACGAACACGCGCTCAGGGGCCCCGGCCCAGGAGCCAGGCCCCAGTTCGGGAGCTTGAAGCTCCATGGTGCGGGAGGGCGGGCTGGGGTTAGGGGCAGCACGCAAGGCGAGAGGGCAGGGGAGGGAAGGGAGGGGATCGGGCAGGCCAGGTCAGCGCGGCGCCCACGTCCACTGCCAGGTGTCAGGGTTCGAGCAGCCAAGGGGGCCCGGGCGAGGCACAGGGCCCTGTTTCCCTTAGGGGGCCTTCAGGGCGCCAGAGGCCAGCCCATGGCACTCCTCTACAATCCAGGGGAGTAGATCCTCCGGGGAGGGACCAGGACCCAAACAGGGCCAAACTAGGGCCCGGTGGGTGGAAAGGCTGCCAGCGCCAGCATGAAGCTGGGTGGCTGGGTGGGAGGGGTCCCGGGACCCAATGGAGGAGCCCAGGCTAGGGAGCCATGCGACCTAGGCCTAGGAGCAGGGGGACAGCGCAAGGAGAAGAGAGAAGGAGAGGAAGGGGCGGCGAGAGGAGGAGGAAAGAGTGGGGTGGGGGGCGGCGCAAGGGGAACCGAGGGGAGCGCGCGCGGTAGGGGGCCCAAGCAAGGGGCCCCCGGTTTGACCCGACGCCACCCGACGCCACCGGACGCCACGCGACGCCACGACGAACACGCGCTCAGGGGCCCCGGCCCAGGAGCCAGGCCCCAGTTCGGGAGCTTGAAGCTCCATGGTGCGGGAGGGCGGGCTGGGGTTAGGGGCAGCACGCAAGGCGAGAGGGCAGGGGAGGGAAGGGAGGGGATCGGGCAGGCCAAGGTCAGCGCGGCGCCCACGTCCACTGCCAGGTGTCAGGGTTGGAGCAGCCAAGGGGGCCCGGGCGAGGCACAGGGCCCTGTTTCCCTTAGGGGGCCTTCAGGGCGCCAGAGGCCAGCCCATGGCACTCCTCTACAATCCAGGGGAGTAGATCCTCCGGGGAGGGACCAGGACCCAAACAGGGCCAAACTAGGGCCCGGTGGGTGGAAAGGCTGCCAGCGCCAGCATGAAGCTGGGTGGCTGGGTGGGAGGGGTCCCGGGACCCAATGGAGGAGCCCAGGCTAGGGAGCCATGCGACCTAGGCCTAGGAGCAGGGGGACAGCGCAAGGAGAAGAGAGAAGGAGAGGAAGGGGCGGCGAGAGGAGGAGGAAAGAGTGGGGTGGGGGGCGGCGCAAGGGGAAGCGAGGGGAGCGCGCGCGGTAGGGGGCCCAAGCAAGGGGCCCCCGGTTTGACCCGACGCCACCCGACGCCACCGGACGCCACGCGACGCCACGACGAACACGCGCTCAGGGGCCCCGGCCCAGGAGCCAGGCCCCAGTTCGGGAGCTTGAAGCTCCATGGTGCGGGAGGGCGGGCTGGGGTTAGGGGCAGCACGCAAGGCGAGAGGGCAGGGGAGGGAAGGGAGGGGATTGGGCAGGCCAAGGTCAGCGCGGCGCCCACGTCCACTGCCAGGTGTCAGGGATCCAGCAGCCAAGGGGGCCCGGGCGAGGCACAGGGCCCTGTTTCCCTTAGGGGGCCTTCAGGGCGCCAGAGGCCAGCCCATGGCACTCCTCTACAATCCAGGGGAGTAGATCCTCCGGGGAGGGACCAGGACCCAAAGAGGGCCAAACTAGGGCCCGGTGGGTGGAAAGGCTGCCAGCGCCAGCATGAAGCTGGGTGGCTGGGTGGGAGGGGTCCCGGGACCCAATGGAGGAGCCCAGGCTAGGGAGCCATGCGACCTAGGCCTAGGAGCAGGGGGACAGCGCAAGGAGAAGAGTGAAGGAGAGGAAGGGGCGGCGAGAGGAGGAGGAAAGAGTGGGGTGGGGGGCGGCGCAAGGGGAAGCGAGGGGAGCGCGCGCGGTAGGGGGCCCAAGCAAGGGGCCCCCGGTTTGACCCGACGCCACCAGACGCCACCGGACGCCACGCGACGCCACGACGAACACGCGCTCAGGGGCCCCGGCCCAGGAGCCAGGCCCCAGTTCGGGAGCTTGAAGCTCCATGGTGCGGGAGGGCGGGCTGGGGTTAGGGGCAGCACGCAAGGCGAGAGGGCAGGGGAGGGAAGGGAGGGGATCGGGCAGGCCAAGGTCAGCGCGGCGCCCACGTCCACTGCCAGGTGTCAGGGTTCGAGCAGCCAAGGGGGCCCGGGCGAGGCACAGGGCCCTGTTTCCCTTAGGGGGCCTTCAGGGCGCCAGAGGCCAGCCCATGGCACTCCTCTACAATCCAGGGGAGTAGATCCTCCGGGGAGGGACCAGGACCCAAACAGGGCCAAACTAGGGCCCGGTGGGTGGAAAGGCTGCCAGCGCCAGCATGAAGCTGGGTGGCTGGGTGGGAGGGGTCCCGGGACCCAATGGAGGAGCCCAGGCTAGGGAGCCATGCGACCTAGGCCTAGGAGCAGGGGGACAGCGCAAGGAGAAGAGAGAAGGAGAGGAAGGGGCGGCGAGAGGAGGAGGAAAGAGTGGGGTGGGGGGCGGCGCAAGGGGAAGCGAGGGGAGCGCGCGCGGTAGGGGCCCAAGCAAGGGGCCCCCGGTTTGACCCGACGCCACCCGACGCCACCGGACGCCACGCGACGCCACGACGAACACGCGCTCAGGGGCCCCGGCCCAGGAGCCAGGCCCCAGTTCGGGAGCTTGAAGCTCCATGGTGCGGGAGGGCGGGCTGGGGTTAGGGGCAGCACGCAAGGCGAGAGGGCAGGGGAGGGAAGGGAGGGGATCGGGCAGGCCAAGGTCAGCGCGGCGCCCACGTCCACTGCCAGGTGTCAGGGTTGGAGCAGCCAAGGGGGCCCGGGCGAGGCACAGGGCCCTGTTTCCCTTAGGGGGCCTTCAGGGCGCCAGAGGCCAGCCCATGGCACTCCTCTACAATCCAGGGGAGTAGATCCTCCGGGGAGGGACCAGGACCCAAACAGGGCCAAACTAGGGCCCGGTGGGTGGAAAGGCTGCCAGCGCCAGCATGAAGCTGGGTGGCTGGGTGGGAGGGGTCCCGGGACCCAATGGAGGAGCCCAGGCTAGGGAGCCATGCGACCTAGGCCTAGGAGCAGGGGGACAGCGCAAGGAGAAGAGAGAAGGAGAGGAAGGGGCGGCGAGAGGAGGA
Source organism: Callospermophilus lateralis (assembly GCF_048772815.1). Classification (NCBI taxonomy): domain Eukaryota; kingdom Metazoa; phylum Chordata; class Mammalia; order Rodentia; family Sciuridae; genus Callospermophilus; species Callospermophilus lateralis. Next base: position 13,875 of record NW_027510462.1, on the reverse strand, counting down.
GGAAAGAGTGGGGTGGGGGGCGGCGCAAGGGGAAGCGAGGGGAGCGCGCGCGGTAGGGGGCCCAAGCAAGGGGCCCCCGGTTTGACCCGACGCCACCCGACGCCACCGGACGCCACGCGACGCCACGACGAACACGCGCTCAGGGGCCCCGGCCCAGGAGCCAGGCCCCAGTTCGGGAGCTTGAAGCTCCATGGTGCGGGAGGGCGGGCTGGGGTTAGGGGCAGCACGCAAGGCGAGAGGGCAGGGGAGGGAAGGGAGGGGATCGGGCAGGCCAGGTCAGCGCGGCGCCCACGTCCACTGCCAGGTGTCAGGGTTCGAGCAGCCAAGGGGGCCCGGGCGAGGCACAGGGCCCTGTTTCCCTTAGGGGGCCTTCAGGGCGCCAGAGGCCAGCCCATGGCACTCCTCTACAATCCAGGGGAGTAGATCCTCGGGGGAGGGACCAGGACCCAAACAGGGCCAAACTAGGGCCCGGTGGGTGGAAAGGCTGCCAGCGCCAGCATGAAGCTGGGTGGCTGGGTGGGAGGGGTCCCGGGACCCAATGGAGGAGCCCAGGCTAGGGAGCCATGCGACCTAGGCCTAGGAGCAGGGGGACAGCGCAAGGAGAAGAGAGAAGGAGAGGAAGGGGCGGCGAGAGGAGGAGGAAAGAGTGGGGTGGGGGGCGGCGCAAGGGGAAGCGAGGGGAGCGCGCGCGGTAGGGGGCCCAAGCAAGGGGCCCCCGGTTTGACCCGACGCCACCCGACGCCACCGGACGCCACGCGACGCCACGACGAACACGCGCTCAGGGGCCCCGGCCCAGGAGCCAGGCCCCAGTTCGGGAGCTTGAAGCTCCATGGTGCGGGAGGGCGGGCTGGGGTTAGGGGCAGCACGCAAGGCGAGAGGGCAGGGGAGGGAAGGGAGGGGATCGGGCAGGCCAAGGTCAGCGCGGCGCCCACGTCCACTGCCAGGTGTCAGGGTTGGAGCAGCCAAGGGGGCCCGGGCGAGGCACAGGGCCCTGTTTCCCTTAGGGGGCCTTCAGGGCGCCAGAGGCCAGCCCATGGCACTCCTCTACAATCCAGGGGAGTAGATCCTCCGGGGAGGGACCAGGACCCAAACAGGGCCAAACTAGGGCCCGGTGGGTGGAAAGCCTGCTAGCGCCAGCATGAAGCTGGGTGGCTGGGTGGGAGGGGTCCCGGGACCCAATGGAGGAGCCCAGGCTAGGGAGCCATGCGACCTAGGCCTAGGAGCAGGGGGACAGCGCAAGGAGAAGAGAGAAGGAGAGGAAGGGGCGGCGAGAGGAGGACTAAAGAGGTGGGGTGGGGGGCGGCGCAAGGGGAAGCGAGGGGAGCGCGCGCGGTAGGGGGCCCAAGCAAGGGGCCCCCGGTTTGACCCGACGCCACCCGACGCCACCGGACGCCACGCGACGCCACGACGAACACGCGCTCAGGGGCCCCGGCCCAGGAGCCAGGCCCCAGTTCGGGAGCTTGAAGCTCCATGGTGCGGGGAGGGCGGGCTGGGGTTAGGGGCAGCACGCAAGGCGAGAGGGCAGGGGAGGAAGGGAGGGGATCGGGCAGGCCAAGGTCAGCGCGGCGCCCACGTCCACTGCCAGGTGTCAGGGTTCGAGCAGCCAAGGGGGCCCGGGCGAGGCACAGGGCCCTGTTTCCCTTAGGGGGCCTTCAGGGCGCCAGAGGCCAGCCCATGGCACTCCTCTACAATCCAGGGGAGTAGATCCTCGGGGGAGGGACCAGGACCCAAACAGGGCCAAACTAGGGCCAGGTGGGTGGAAAGGCTGCCAGCGCCAGCATGAAGCTGGGTGGCTGGGTGGGAGGGGTCCCGGGACCCAATGGAGGAGCCCAGGCTAGGGAGCCATGCGACCTAGGCCTAGGAGCAGGGGGACAGCGCAAGGAGAAGAGAGAAGGAGAGGAAGGGGCGGCGAGAGGAGGAGGAAAGAGTGGGGTGGGGGGCGGCGCAAGGGGAAGCGAGGGGAGCGCGCGCGGTAGGGGGCCCAAGCAAGGGGCCCCCGGTTTGACCCGACGCCACCCGACGCCACCGGACGCCACGCGACGCCACGACGAACACGCGCTCAGGGGCCCCGGCCCAGGAGCCAGGCCCCAGTTCGGGAGCTTGAAGCTCCATGGTGCGGGAGGGCGGGCTGGGGTTAGGGGCAGCACGCAAGGCGAGAGGGCAGGGGAGGGAAGGGAGGGGATCGGGCAGGCCAAGGTCAGCGCGGCGCCCACGTCCACTGCCAGGTGTCAGGGTTGGAGCAGCCAAGGGGGCCCGGGCGAGGCACAGGCCCTGTTTCCCTTAGGGGGCCTTCAGGGCGCCAGAGGCCAGCCCATGGCACTCCTCTACAATCCAGGGGAGTAGATCCTCGGGGAGGGACCAGGACCCAACAGGGCCAAACTAGGGCCCGGTGGGTGGAAAGGCTGCAGCGCCAGCATGAAGCTGGGTGGCTGGGTGGGAGGGGTCCCGGGACCCAATGGAGGAGCCCAGGCTAGGGAGCCATGCGACCTAGGCCTAGGAGCAGGGGGACAGCGCAAGGAGAAGAGAGAAGGAGAGGGAAGGGGCGGCGAGAGGAGGAGGAAAGAGTGGGGTGGGGGGCGGCGCAAGGGGAAGCGAGGGGAGCGCGCGCGGTAGGGGGCCCAAGCAAGGGGCCCCCGGTTTGACCCGACGCCACCCGACGCCACCGGACGCCACGCGACGCCACGACGAACACGCGCTCAGGGCCCCGGCCCAGGAGCCAGGCCCCAGTTCGGGAGCTTGAAGCTCCATGGTGCGGGAGGGCGGGCTGGGGTTAGGGCAGCACGCAAGGCGAGAGGGCAGGGGAGGGAAGGGAGGGGATCGGGCAGGCCAAGGTCAGCGCGGCGCCCACGTCCACTGCCAGGTGTCAGGGTTGGAGCAGCCAAGGGGGCCCGGGCGAGGCACAGGGCCCTGTTTCCCTTAGGGGGCCTTCAGGGCGCCAGAGGCCAGCCCATGGCACTCCTCTACAATCCAGGGGAGTAGATCCTCCGGGGAGGGACCAGGACCCAAACAGGGCCAAACTAGGGCCCGGTGGGTGGAAAGGCTGCCAGCGCCAGCATGAAGCTGGGTGGCTGGGTGGGAGGGGTCCCGGGACCCAATGGAGGAGCCCAGGCTAGGGAGCCATGTGACCTAGGCCTAGGAGCAGGGGGACAGCGCAAGGAGAAGAGAGAAGGAGAGGAAGGGGCGGCGAGAGGAGGGGAAAGAGTGGGGTGGGGGGCGGCGCAAGGGGAAGCGAGGGGAGCGCGCGCGGTAGGGGGCCCAAGCAAGGGGCCCCCGGTTTGACCCGACGCCACCCGACGCCACCGGACGCCACGCGACGCCACGACGAACACGCGCTCAGGGGCCCCGGCCCAGGAGCCAGGCCCCAGTTCGGGAGCTTGAAGCTCCATGGTGCGGGAGGGCGGGCTGGGGTTAGGGGCAGCACGCAAGGCGAGAGGGCAGGGGAGGGAAGGGAGGGGATCGGGCAGGCCAAGGTCAGCGCGGCGCCCACGTCCACTGCCAGGTGTCAGGGTTGGAGCAGCCAAGGGGGCCCGGGCGAGGCACAGGGCCCTGTTTCCCTTAGGGGGCCTTCAGGGCGCCAGAGGCCAGCCCATGGCACTCCTCTACAATCCAGGGGAGTAGATCCTCCGGGGAGGGACCAGGACCCAAACAGGGCCAAACTAGGGCCCGGTGGGTGGAAAGGCTGCCAGCGCCAGCATGAAGCTGGGTGGCTGGGTGGGAGGGGTCCCGGGACCCAATGGAGGAGCCCAGGCTAGGGAGCCATGCGACCTAGGCCTAGGAGCAGGGGGACAGCGCAAGGAGAAGAGAGAAGGAGAGGAAGGGGCGGCGAGAGGAGGAGGAAAGAGTGGGGTGGGGGCGGCGCAAGGGAAGCGAGGGGAGCGCGCGCGGTAGGGGGCCCAAGCAAGGGGCCCCCGGTTTGACCCGACGCCACCCGACGCCACCGGACGCCACGCGACGCCACGACGAACACGCGCTCAGGGGCCCCGGCCCAGGAGCCAGGCCCCAGTTCGGGAGCTTGAAGCTCCATGGTGCGGGAGGGCGGGCTGGGTTAGGGGCAGCACGCAAGGCGAGAGGGCAGGGGAGGGAAGGGAGGGGATCGGGCAGGCCAAGGTCAGCGCGGCGCCCACGTCCACTGCCAGGTGTCAGGGTTCGAGCAGCCAAGGGGGCCCGGGCGAGGCACAGGGCCCTGTTTCCTTAGGGGGCCTTCAGGGCGCCAGAGGCCAGCCCATGGCACTCCTCTACAATCCAGGGGAGTAGATCCTCGGGGGAGGGACCAGGACCCAAACAGGGCCAAACTAGGGCCCAGTGGGTGGAAAGGCTGCCAGCGCCAGCATGAAGCTGGGTGGCTGGGTGGGAGGGGTCCCGGGACCCAATGGAGGAGCCAGGCTAGGGAGCCATGCGACCTAGGCCTAGGAGCAGGGGGACAGCGCAAGGAGAAGAGAGAAGGAGAGGAAGGGGCGGCGAGAGGAGGAGGAAAGAGTGGGGTGGGGGGCGGCGCAAGGGAAGCGAGGGGAGCGCGCGCGGTAGGGGCCCAAGCAAGGGGCCCCCGGTTTGACCCGACGCCACCCGACGCCACCGGACGCCACGCGACGCCACGACGAACACGCGCTCAGGGGCCCCGGCCCAGGAGCCAGGCCCCAGTTCTGGAGCTTGAAGCTCCATGGTGCGGGAGGGCGGGCTGGGGTTAGGGGCAGCACGCAAGGCGAGAGGGCAGGGGAGGGAAGGGAGGGGATCGGGCAGGCCAAGGTCAGCGCGGCGCCCACGTCCACTGCCAGGTGTCAGGGTTGGAGCAGCCAAGGGGCCCGGGCGAGGCACAGGGCCCTGTTTCCCTTAGGGGGCCTTCAGGGCGCCAGAGGCCAGCCCATGGCACTCCTCTACAATCCAGGGGAGTAGATCCTCGGGGGAGGGACCAGGACCCAAACAGGGCCAAACTAGGGCCCGGTGGGTGGAAAGGCTGCCAGCGCCAGCACTGAAGCTGGGTGGCTGGGTGGGAGGGGTCCCGGGACCCAATGGAGGAGCCCAGGCTAGGGAGCCATGCGACCTAGGCCTAGGAGCAGGGGGACAGCGCAAGGAGAAGAGAGAAGGAGAGGAAGGGGCGGCGAGAGGAGGAGGAAAGAGTGGGGTGGGGGGCGGCGCAAGGGGAAGCGAGGGGAGCGCGCGCGGTAGGGGGCCCAAGCAAGGGGCCCCCGGTTTGACCCCCCGACGCCACCGGACGCCACGCGACGCCACGACGAACACGCGCTCAGGGGCCCCGGCCCAGGAGCCAGGCCCCAGTTCGGGAGCTTGAAGCTCCATGGTGCGGGAGGGCGGGCTGGGGTTAGGGGCAGCACGCAAGGCGAGAGGGCAGGGGAGGGAAGGGAGGGGATCGGGCAGGCCAAGGTCAGCGCGGCGCCCACGTCCACTGCCAGGTGTCAGGGTTGGAGCAGCCAAGGGGGCCCGGGCGAGGCACAGGGCCCTGTTTCCCTTAGGGGGCCTTCAGGGCGCCAGAGGCCAGCCCATGGCACTCCTCTACAATCCAGGGGAGTAGATCCTCGGGGGAGGGACCAGGACCCAAACAGGGCCAAACTAGGGCCCGGTGGGTGGAAAGGCTGCCAGCGCCAGCATGAAGCTGGGTGGCTGGGTGGGAGGGGTCCCGGGACCCAATGGAGGAGCCCAGGCTAGGGAGCCATGCGACCTAGGCCTAGGAGCAGGGGGACAGCGCAAGGAGAAGAGAGAAGGAGAGGAAGGGGCGGCGAGAGGAGGAGGAAAGAGTGGGGTGGGGGGCGGCGCAAGGGGAAGCGAGGGGAGCGCGCGCGGTAGGGGGCCCAAGCAAGGGGCCCCCGGTTTGACCCGACGCCACCCGACGCCACCGGACGCCACGCGACGCCACGACGAACACGCGCTCAGGGGCCCCGGCCCAGGAGCCAGGCCCCAGTTCGGGAGCTTGAAGCTCCATGGTGCGGGAGGGCGGGCTGGGGTTAGGGGCAGCACGCAAGGCGAGAGGGCAGGGGAGGGAAGGGAGGGGATCGGGCAGGCCAAGGTCAGCGCGGCGCCCACGTCCACTGCCAGGTGTCAGGGTTGGAGCAGCCAAGGGGGCCCGGGCGAGGCACAGGGCCCTGTTTCCCTTAGGGGGCCTTCAGGGCGCCAGAGGCCAGCCCATGGCACTCCTCTACAATCCAGGGGAGTAGATCCTCGGGGGAGGGACCAGGACCCAAAGAGGGCCAAACTAGGCCCGGTGGGTGGAAAGGCTGCCAGCGCCAGCATGAAGCTGGGTGGCTGGGTGGGAGGGGTCCCGGGACCCAATGGAGGAGCCCAGGCTAGGGAGCCATGCGACCTAGGCCTAGGAGCAGGGGGACAGCGCAAGGAGAAGAGAGAAGGAGAGGAAGGGGCGGCGAGAGGAGGAGGAAAGAGTGGGGTGGGGGGCGGCGCAAGGGGAAGCGAGGGGAGCGCGCGCGGTAGGGGGCCCAAGCAAGGGGCCCCCGGTTTGACCCGACGCCACCCGACGCCACCGGACGCCACGCGACGCCACGACGAACACGCGCTCAGGGGCCCCGGCCCAGGAGCCAGGCCCCAGTTCGGGAGCTTGAAGCTCCATGGTGCGGGAGGGCGGGCTGGGGTTAGGGGCAGCACGCAAGGCGAGAGGGCAGGGGAGGGAAGGGAGGGGATCGGGCAGGCCAAGGTCAGCGCGGCGCCCACGTCCACTGCCAGGTGTCAGGGTTGGAGCAGCCAAGGGGGCCCGGGCGAGGCACAGGGCCCTGTTTCCCTTAGGGGGCCTTCAGGGCGCCAGAGGCCAGCCCATGGCACTCCTCTACAATCCAGGGGAGTAGATCCTCGGGGGAGGGACCAGGACCCAAACAGGGCCAAACTAGGGCCCGGTGGGTGGAAAGGCTGCCAGCGCCAGCATGAAGCTGGGTGGCTGGGTGGGAGGGGTCCCGGGACCCAATGGAGGAGCCCAGGCTAGGGAGCCATGCGACCTAGGCCTAGGAGCAGGGGGACAGCGCAAGGAGAAGAGAGAAGGAGAGGAAGGGGCGGCGAGAGGAGGAGGAAAGAGTGGGGTGGGGGGCGGCGCAAGGGGAAGCGAGGGGAGCGCGCGCGGTAGGGGGCCCAAGCAAGGGGCCCCCGGTTTGACCCGACGCCACCCGACGCCACCGGACGCCACGCGACGCCATGACGAACACGCGCTCAGGGGCCCCGGCCCAGGAGCCAGGCCCCAGTTCGGGAGCTTGAAGCTCCATGGTGCGGGAGGGCGGGCTGGGGTTAGGGGCAGCACGCAAGGCGAGAGGGCAGGGGAGGGAAGGGAGGGGATCGGGCAGGCCAAGGTCAGCGCGGCGCCCACGTCCACTGCCAGGTGTCAGGGTTGGAGCAGCCAAGGGGGCCCGGGCGAGGCACAGGGCCCTGTTTCCCTTAGGGGGCCTTCAGGGCGCCAGAGGCCAGCCCATGGCACTCCTCTACAATCCAGGGGAGTAGATCCTCGGGGGAGGGACCAGGACCCAAACAGGGCCAAACTAGGGCCCGGTGGGTGGAAAGGCTGCCAGCGCCAGCATGAAGCTGGGTGGCTGGGTGGGAGGGGTCCCGGGACCCAATGGAGGAGCCCAGGCTAGGGAGCCATGCGACCTAGGCCTAGGAGCAGGGGGACAGCGCAAGGAGAAGAGAGAAGGAGAGGAAGGGGCGGCGAGAGGAGGAGGAAAGAGTGGGGTGGGGGGCGGCGCAAGGGGAACCGAGGGGAGCGCGCGCGGTAGGGGGCCCAAGCAAGGGGCCCCCGGTTTGACCCGACGCCACCCGACGCCACCGGACGCCACGCGACGCCACGACGAACACGCGCTCAGGGGCCCCGGCCCAGGAGCCAGGCCCCAGTTCGGGAGCTTGAAGCTCCATGGTGCGGGAGGGCGGGCTGGGGTTAGGGGCAGCACGCAAGGCGAGAGGGCAGGGGAGGGAAGGGAGGGGATCGGGCAGGCCAAGGTCAGCGCGGCGCCCACGTCCACTGCCAGGTGTCAGGGTTGGAGCAGCCAAGGGGGCCCGGGCGAGGCACAGGGCCCTGTTTCCCTTAGGGGGCCTTCAGGGCGCCAGAGGCCAGCCCATGGCACTCCTCTACAATCCAGGGGAGTAGATCCTCCGGGGAGGGACCAGGACCCAAAGAGGGCCAAACTAGGGCCCGGTGGGTGGAAAGGCTGCCAGCGCCAGCATGAAGCTGGGTGGCTGGGTGGGAGGGGTCCCGGAACCCAATGGAGGAGCCCAGGCTAGGGAGCCATGCGACCTAGGCCTAGGAGCAGGGGGACAGCGCAAGGAGAAGAGAGAAGGAGAGGAAGGGGCGGCGAGAGGAGGAGGAAAGAGTGGGGTGGGGGGCGGCGCAAGGGGAAGCGAGGGGAGCGCGCGCGGTAGGGGGCCCAAGCAAGGGGCCCCCGGTTTGACCCGACGCCACCCGACGCCACCGGACGCCACGCGACGCCATGACGAACACGCGCTCAGGGGCCCCGGCCCAGGAGCCAGGCCCCAGTTCGGGAGCTTGAAGCTCCATGGTGCGGGAGGGCGGGCTGGGGTTAGGGGCAGCACGCAAGGCGAGAGGGCAGGGGAGGGAAGGGAGGGGATCGGGCAGGCCAAGGTCAGCGCGGCGCCCACGTCCACTGCCAGGTGTCAGGGTTCGAGCAGCCAAGGGGGCCCGGGCGAGGCACAGGGCCCTGTTTCCCTTAGGGGGCCTTCAGGGCGCCAGAGGCCAGCCCATGGCACTCCTCTACAATCCAGGGGAGTAGATCCTCGGGGGAGGGACCAGGACCCAAACAGGGCCAAACTAGGGCCAGGTGGGTGGAAAGGCTGCCAGCGCCAGCATGAAGCTGGGTGGCTGGGTGGGAGGGGTCCCGGGACCCAATGGAGGAGCCCAGGCTAGGGAGCCATGCGACCTAGGCCTAGGAGCAGGGGGACAGCGCAAGGAGAAGAGAGAAGGAGAGGAAGGGGCGGCGAGAGGAGGAGGAAAGAGTGGGGTGGGGGGCGGCGCAAGGGGAAGCGAGGGGAGCGCGCGCGGTAGGGGGCCCAAGCAAGGGGCCCCCGGTTTGACCCGACGCCACCCGACGCCACCGGACGCCACGCGACGCCACGACGAACACGCGCTCAGGGGCCCCGGCCCAGGAGCCAGGCCCCAGTTCGGGAGCTTGAAGCTCCATGGTGCGGGAGGGCGGGCTGGGGTTAGGGGCAGCACGCAAGGCGAGAGGGCAGGGGAGGGAAGGGAGGGGATCGGGCAGGCCAAGGTCAGCGCGGCGCCCACGTCCACTGCCAGGTGTCAGGGTTGGAGCAGCCAAGGGGGCCCGGGCGAGGCACAGGGCCCTGTTTCCCTTAGGGGGCCTTCAGGGCGCCAGAGGCCAGCCCATGGCACTCCTCTACAATCCAGGGGAGTAGATCCTCGGGGGAGGGACCAGGACCCAAACAGGGCCAAACTAGGGCCCGGTGGGTGGAAAGGCTGCCAGCGCCAGCATGAAGCTGGGTGGCTGGGTGGGAGGGGTCCCGGGACCCAATGGAGGAGCCCAGGCTAGGGAGCCATGCGACCTAGGCCTAGGAGCAGGGGGACAGCGCAAGGAGAAGAGAGAAGGAGAGGAAGGGGCGGCGAGAGGAGGAGGAAAGAGTGGGGTGGGGGGCGGCGCAAGGGGAAGCGAGGGGAGCGCGCGCGGTAGGGGGCCCAAGCAAGGGGCCCCCGGTTTGACCCGACGCCACCCGACGCCACCGGACGCCACGCGACGCCACGACGAACACGCGCTCAGGGGCCCCGGCCCAGGAGCCAGGCCCCAGTTCGGGAGCTTGAAGCTCCATGGTGCGGAGGGCGGGCTGGGGTTAGGGGCAGCACGCAAGGCGAGAGGGCAGGGGAGGGAAGGGAGGGGATCGGGCAGGCCAAGGTCAGCGCGGCGCCCACGTCCACTGCCAGGTGTCAGGGTTGGAGCAGCCAAGGGGGCCCGGGCGAGGCACAGGGCCCTGTTTCCCTTAGGGGGCCTTCAGGGCGCCAGAGGCCAGCCCATGGCACTCCTCTACAATCCAGGGGAGTAGATCCTCCGGGGAGGGACCAGGACCCAAACAGGGCCAAACTAGGGCCCGGTGGGTGGAAAGGCTGCCAGCGCCAGCATGAAGCTGGGTGGCTGGGTGGGAGGGGTCCCGGGACCCAATGGAGGAGCCCAGGCTAGGGAGCCATGTGACCTAGGCCTAGGAGCAGGGGGACAGCGCAAGGAGAAGAGAGAAGGAGAGGAAGGGGCGGCGAGAGGAGGAGGAAAGAGTGGGGTGGGGGGCGGCGCAAGGGAAGCGAGGGGAGCGCGCGCGGTAGGGGGCCCAAGCAAGGGGCCCCCGGTTTGACCCGACGCCACCCGACGCCACCGGACGCCACGCGACGCCACGACGAACACGCGCTCAGGGGCCCCGGCCCAGGAGCCAGGCCCCAGTTCGGGAGCTTGAAGCTCCATGGTGCGGGAGGGCGGGCTGGGGTTAGGGGCAGCACGCAAGGCGAGAGGGCAGGGGAGGGAAGGGAGGGGATCGGGCAGGCCAAGGTCAGCGCGGCGCCCACGTCCACTGCCAGGTGTCAGGGTTGGAGCAGCCAAGGGGGCCCGGGCGAGGCACAGGGCCCTGTTTCCCTTAGGGGGCCTTCAGGGCGCCAGAGGCCAGCCCATGGCACTCCTCTACAATCCAGGGGAGTAGATCCTCCGGGGAGGGACCAGGACCCAAACAGGGCCAAACTAGGGCCCGGTGGGTGGAAAGGCTGCCAGCGCCAGCATGAAGCTGGGTGGCTGGGTGGGAGGGGTCCCGGGACCCAATGGAGGAGCCCAGGCTAGGGAGCCATGCGACCTAGGCCTAGGAGCAGGGGGACAGCGCAAGGAGAAGAGAGAAGGAGAGGAAGGGGCGGCGAGAGGAGGAGGAAAGAGTGGGGTGGGGGCGGCGCAAGGGGAAGCGAGGGGAGCGCGCGCGGTAGGGGGCCCAAGCAAGGGGCCCCCGGTTTGACCCGACGCCACCCGACGCCACCGGACGCCACGCGACGCCACGACGAACACGCGCTCAGGGGCCCCGGCCCAGGAGCCAGGCCCCAGTTCGGGAGCTTGAAGCTCCATGGTGCGGGAGGGCGGGCTGGGGTTAGGGGCAGCACGCAAGGCGAGAGGGCAGGGGAGGGAAGGGAGGGGATCGGGCAGGCCAAGGTCAGCGCGGCGCCCACGTCCACTGCCAGGTGTCAGGGTTCGAGCAGCCAAGGGGGCCCGGGCGAGGCACAGGGCCCTGTTTCCCTTAGGGGGCCTTCAGGGCGCCAGAGGCCAGCCCATGGCACTCCTCTACAATCCAGGGGAGTAGATCCTCGGGGGAGGGACCAGGACCCAAACAGGGCCAAACTAGGGCCCGGTGGGTGGAAAGGCTGCCAGCGCCAGCATGAAGCTGGGTGGCTGGGTGGGAGGGGTCCCGGGACCCAATGGAGGAGCCCAGGCTAGGGAGCCATGCGACCTAGGCCTAGGAGCAGGGGGACAGCGCAAGGAGAAGAGAGAAGGAGAGGAAGGGGCGGCGAGAGGAGGAGGAAAGAGTGGGGTGGGGGGCGGCGCAAGGGGAAGCGAGGGGAGCGCGCGCGGTAGGGGGCCCAAGCAAGGGGCCCCCGGTTTGACCCGACGCCACCCGACGCCACCGGACGCCACGCGACGCCACGACGAACACGCGCTCAGGGGCCCCGGCCCAGGAGCCAGGCCCCAGTTCTGGAGCTTGAAGCTCCATGGTGCGGGAGGGCGGGCTGGGGTTAGGGGCAGCACGCAAGGCGAGAGGGCAGGGGAGGGAAGGGAGGGGATCGGGCAGGCCAAGGTCAGCGCGGCGCCCACGTCCACTGCCAGGTGTCAGGGTTGGAGCAGCCAAGGGGGCCCGGGCGAGGCACAGGGCCCTGTTTCCCTTAGGGGGCCTTCAGGGCGCCAGAGGCCAGCCCATGGCACTCCTCTACAATCCAGGGGAGTAGATCCTCGGGGGAGGGACCAGGACCCAAACAGGGCCAAACTAGGGCCCGGTGGGTGGAAAGGCTGCCAGCGCCAGCATGAAGCTGGGTGGCTGGGTGGGAGGGGTCCCGGGACCCAATGGAGGAGCCCAGGCTAGGGAGCCATGCGACCTAGGCCTAGGAGCAGGGGGACAGCGCAAGGAGAAGAGAGAAGGAGAGGAAGGGGCGGCGAGAGGAGGAGGAAAGAGTGGGGTGGGGGGCGGCGCAAGGGGAAGCGAGGGGAGCGCGCGCGGTAGGGGGCCCAAGCAAGGGGCCCCCGGTTTGACCCGACGCCACCCGACGCCACCGGACGCCACGCGACGCCACGACGAACACGCGCTCAGGGGCCCCGGCCCAGGAGCCAGGCCCCAGTTCGGGAGCTTGAAGCTCCATGGTGCGGGAGGGCGGGCTGGGGTTAGGGGCAGCACGCAAGGCGAGAGGGCAGGGGAGGGAAGGGAGGGGATCGGGCAGGCCAAGGTCAGCGCGGCGCCCACGTCCACTGCCAGGTGTCAGGGTTGGAGCAGCCAAGGGGGCCCGGGCGAGGCACAGGGCCCTGTTTCCCTTAGGGGGCCTTCAGGGCGCCAGAGGCCAGCCCATGGCACTCCTCTACAATCCAGGGGAGTAGATCCTCGGGGGAGGGACCAGGACCCAAACAGGGCCAAACTAGGGCCCGGTGGGTGGAAAGGCTGCCAGCGCCAGCATGAAGCTGGGTGGCTGGGTGGGAGGGGTCCCGGGACCCAATGGAGGAGCCCAGGCTAGGGAGCCATGCGACCTAGGCCTAGGAGCAGGGGGACAGCGCAAGGAGAAGAGAGAAGGAGAGGAAGGGGCGGCGAGAGGAGGAGGAAAGAGTGGGGTGGGGGGCGGCGCAAGGGGAAGCGAGGGGAGCGCGCGCGGTAGGGGGCCCAAGCAAGGGGCCCCCGGTTTGACCCGACGCCACCCGACGCCACCGGACGCCACGCGACGCCACGACGAACACGCGCTCAGGGGCCCCGGCCCAGGAGCCAGGCCCCAGTTCGGGAGCTTGAAGCTCCATGGTGCGGGAGGGCGGGCTGGGGTTAGGGGCAGCACGCAAGGCGAGAGGGCAGGGGAGGGAAGGGAGGGGATCGGGCAGGCCAAGGTCAGCGCGGCGCCCACGTCCACTGCCAGGTGTCAGGGTTGGAGCAGCCAAGGGGGCCCGGGCGAGGCACAGGGCCCTGTTTCCCTTAGGGGGCCTTCAGGGCGCCAGAGGCCAGCCCATGGCACTCCTCTACAATCCAGGGGAGTAGATCCTCGGGGGAGGGACCAGGACCCAAAGAGGGCCAAACTAGGGCCCGGTGGGTGGAAAGGCTGCCAGCGCCAGCATGAAGCTGGGTGGCTGGGTGGGAGGGGTCCCGGGACCCAATGGAGGAGCCCAGGCTAGGGAGCCATGCGACCTAGGCCTAGGAGCAGGGGGACAGCGCAAGGAGAAGAGAGAAGGAGAGGAAGGGGCGGCGAGAGGAGGAGGAAAGAGTGGGGTGGGGGGCGGCGCAAGGGGAAGCGAGGGGAGCGCGCGCGGTAGGGGGCCCAAGCAAGGGGCCCCCGGTTTGACCCGACGCCACCCGACGCCACCGGACGCCACGCGACGCCACGACGAACACGCGCTCAGGGGCCCCGGCCCAGGAGCCAGGCCCCAGTTCGGGAGCTTGAAGCTCCATGGTGCGGGAGGGCGGGCTGGGGTTAGGGGCAGCACGCAAGGCGAGAGGGCAGGGGAGGGAAGGGAGGGGATCGGGCAGGCCAAGGTCAGCGCGGCGCCCACGTCCACTGCCAGGTGTCAGGGTTGGAGCAGCCAAGGGGGCCCGGGCGAGGCACAGGGCCCTGTTTCCCTTAGGGGGCCTTCAGGGCGCCAGAGGCCAGCCCATGGCACTCCTCTACAATCCAGGGGAGTAGATCCTCGGGGGAGGGACCAGGACCCAAACAGGGCC
>NW_027510461.1:0-33741 GCF_048772815.1 Callospermophilus lateralis | reverse complement strand
CCACCAAGTATCATCAAGATTGGGTGAAAAAATATTTGCTGGTATTTCGGAAACTCGTTATATCTTAGAAGCTTGGGAACCCCTCTCAATGAAAGTGCTTTTCCACAGTCTGTGCCTGGTTCTACTTGAAGAGGAAACAAACCATAGCGACAAAACTGAGAACTCCTTTATTTTGTCAAGTTTCAAAGAGCTACTAAAAACCATGTTGGATTTAGAGTTCCAAATTCATCTTTCTATATAGGAGAGAACAGAGGGAACCCTAAATATAAAAACTGCTACTGTAGACGAACGCTTCAACCTAGAAGAACAAAATTTGGTGAGCCAAGTGGGATTTGTGTACTGATCATTAGCAAAAAGTATCATCAAGATTGGGTGAAAAAATAATCGCTGGTATTTCGGAAACTCGTTATTTCTTAGAAGCTTGGCAATCCCTCTCAATGAAAGTGCTTTTCCACAGTCTGTGCCTAGAGCTACTTGAAGAGGAAACAAACCATGGAGACAAATCTGAGAACTCCTTTATTTTGTCAATTTTCAAAGAGCTACTACAAACCATGTTGGATTTAGAGTTCCAAATTCATCTATCTATACAGGAGAGAACAGAGGGAGACCTAAATATAAAAACTGCTACTGTACACGAACGCTTCAACCTAGAAGAACTAAATTTGGTGAGCCAAGTGGGATTTGTGTACTGATCATTACCACCAAGTATCAACAAGATTGTGTGAAAAAATATTTACTGGTATTTCGGAAACGCGTTATTTCTTAGAAGCTTGGCAACCCATCTCAATGAAAGTACTTTCCACAGTCTGTGCCTAGGGCTACTTGAAGAGGAAACAATCCATAGAGACAAAACTGAGAACTCCTTTATTTTGTCAAGTTTCAAAGAGCTACTACAAACCATGTTGGATTTAGAGTTCCAAATTCATCTTTCTATATAGGAGAGAACAGAGGGAAACCTAAATATAAAAACTGCTACTGTAGACGAACGCTTCAACCTAGAAGAACAAAATTTGGTGAGCCAAGTGGGATTTGTGTACTGATCATTACACCAAGTATCATCAAGATTGGGTGAAAAAATATTTGCTGCTATTTCGGAAACTCGTTATATCTTAGAAGCTTGGGAACCCCTCTCAATGAAAGTGCTTTTCCACAGTCTGTTCCTGGGGCTACTTGAAGAGGAAACAAACCATAGCGACAAAACTGAGAACTCCTTTAATTTTTCAAGTTTCAAAGAGCTACTAAAAACCATGTTGGATTTAGAGTTCCAAATTCATCTTTCTATATAGGAGAGAACAGAGGGAACCCTAAATATAAAAACTGCTACTGTAGACGAACGCTTCAACCTAGTAGAACAAAATTTGCTGAGCCAAGTGGGATTTGTGTACTGATCATTAGCAACAAGTATCATCAAGATTGGGTGAAAAAATTTTCGCTGGTATTTCGGAAACTCGTTATTTCTTAGAAGCTTGGCAATCCCTCTCAATGAAAGTGCTTTTCCACAGTCTGTGCCTAGGGCTACTTGAAGAGGAAACTAACCATAGAGACAAATCTGAGAACTCCTTTATTTTGTCAATTTTCAAAGAGCTACTACAAACCATGTTGGATTTAGAGTTCCAAATTCATCTATCTATATAGGAGAGAACAGAGGGAAACCTAAATATAAAAACTGCTACTGTACACGAACGCTTCAACCTAGAAGAACTAAATTTGGTGAGCCAAGTGGGATTTGTGTACTGATCATTACCACCAAGTATCAACAAGATTGTGTGAAAAAATATTTGCTGGTATTTCGGAAACGCGTTATTTCTTAGAAGCTTGGCAACCCATCTCAATGAAAGTACTTTCCACAGTCTGTGCCTAGGGCTACTTGAAGAGGAAACAATCCATAGAGACAAAACTGAGAACTCCTTTATTTTGTCAAGTTTCTAAGAGCTACTACAAACCATGTTGGATTTAGAGTTCCAAATTCATCTATCTATATATGAGAGAACAGAGTGAAATCTAAATATAAAAACTGCTACTGTAGACGAACACTTCAACCTAGAAGAACAAAGTTTGGTGAGCCAAGTGGGATTTGTGTACTGATCATGACCACCAAGTATCATCAAGATTTTGTGAAAAAATATTTGCTGGTATTACGGAAACTCGTTATTTCTTAGAAGCTTGGGAACCCCTCTCAATGAAAGTGCTTTTCCACAGTCTGTGCCTAGGGCTACTTGAAGAGGAAACAAACCATAGAGACAAATGTGAGAACTCCTTTATTTTGTCAAGTTTCAAAGAAGTACTACAAACCATGTTGGATTTAGAGTTCCAAATTAATCTATCTATATAGGAGAGAACAGAGAGAAACCTAAATATAAAAACTGCTACTGTAGACGAACGCTTCAACCTAGAAGACCAAAATTTTGTGAGCCAAGTGGGATTTGTATACTGGTCATTACCACCAAGTATCAACAAGATTGTGTGAAAAAATATTTGCTGGTGTTTTGGAAACTCGTTATTTCTTAGAAGCTTGGCAAACCATCTCAATGAAAGTGCTTTCCATAGTCTGAGCCTAGGGCTACTTTAAGAGGAAACAAACCATAGCGACAAAACTGAAAACTCCTTTTATTTTTGTCAAGTTTCAAAGAGCTACTAAAAACCATGTTGGATTTAGAGTTCCAAATTCATCTTTCTATATAGGAGAGAACAGAGGGAACCCTAAATATAAAAACTGCTACTGTAGACGAACGCTTCAACCTAGAAGAAAAAAATTTGGTGAGCCAAGTGGGATTTGTGTACTGATCATTAGCAACAAGTATCATCAAGATGGTGTGAAAAAATATTCGCTGGTATTTCGGAAACTCGTTATTTCTTAGAAGCTTGGCAATCCCTCTTATTGAAAGTGCTTTTTCACAGTCTGTGCCTAGGGCTACTTGAAGAGGAAACAAACCATAGAGACAAATCTGAGAACACCTTTGTTTTGTCAAGTTTCAAAGAGCTACTACAAACCATGTTGGATTTAGAGTTCCAAATTCATCTATCTATATAGGAGAGAACAGAGGGTAACCTAAATATAAAAACTGCTACTGTACACGAACGCTTCAAACTAGAAGAACTAAATTTGGTGAGCCAAGTTGGATTTCTGTACTGATCATTACCACCAAGTATCAACAAGATTGTGTGAAAAAATATTTGCTGGTATTTCGGAAACCCGTTATTTCTTAGAAGCTTGGCAACCCATCTCAATGAAAGTACTTTCCACAGTCTGTGCCTAGGGCTACTTGAAGAGGAACCAATCCATAGAGATAAAACTGAGAACTCCTTTATTTTGTCAAGTTTCAAAGAGCTACTACAAACCATGTTGGTTTTAGAGTTCCAAATTCATCTATCTATATATGAGAGAACAGAGTGAAACCTAAATATAAAAACTGCTACTGTAGACGAACGCTTCAACCTAAAAGAACAAAATTTGGTGAGCCAAGTGGGATTTGTGTACTGATCATGACCACCAAGTATATCAAGATTGGGTGAAAAAATATTTGCTGGTATTTCGGAAACTCGTTATTTCTTAGAAGCTTGGAAACCCCTCTCAATGAAAGTAGTTTCCCACAGTGTTTGCCTAGGGCAACTTGAGAGGAAACAAACCATAGAGACAAAACTGAGAACTCCTTTATTTTGTCAAGTTTCAAAGAGCTACTACAAACCATGTTGGATTTAGAGTTCCAAATTCAGCTATCTATATAGGAGAGAACAGAGGGAAACCTAAATATAAAAACTGCTACTGTAGACGAACGCTTCAACCTAGAAGAACAAAATTTGGTGAGCCAAGTGGGATTTGTGTACTGATCATTACCACCAAGTATCATCAAGATTGGGTGAAAAAATATTTGCTGGTATTTCGGAAACTCGTTATTTCTTAGAAGCTTGGGAACCCCTCTCAATGAAAGTGCTTTTCCACAGTCTGTGCCTGGGGCTACTTGAAGAGGAAACAAACCATAGCGACAAAACTGAGAACTCCTTTATTTTGTCAAGTTTCAAAGAGCTACTACAAACCATGTTGGATTTAGAGTTCCAAATTCATCTTTCTATATAGGAGAGAACAGAGGGAATCCTAAATATAAAAACTGCTACTGTAGACGAACGCTTCAACCTAGAAGAACAAAATTTGGTGAGCCAAGTGGTATTTGTGTACTGATCATTAGCAACAAGTATCATCAAGATTGGGTGAAAAAATATTCGCTGGTATTTCGGAAAATCGTTATTTCTTAGAAGCTTGGCAACCCCTCTCAATGAAAGTGCTTTTCCAGAGTCTGTGCCTAGGGCTACTTGAAGAGGAAACAAACCATAGAGACAAATCTGAGAACTCCTTTATTTTGTCAAGTTTCAAAGTGCTACTACAAACCATGTTGGATTTAGAGTTCCAAATTCATCTATCTATATAGGAGAGAACAGAGGGAAACCTAAATATAAAAACTGCTACTGTACACGAACGCTTCAACCTAGAAGAACTAAATTTGGTGAGCCAAGTGGGATTTGTGTACTGATCATTACCACCAAGTATCAACAAGATTGTGTGAAAAAATATTTGCTGGTATTTCGGAAACGCGTTATTTCTTAGAAGCCTGGCAACCCATCTCAATGAAAGTACTTTCCACAGTCTGTGCCTATGGCTACTTGAAGAGGAAACAATCCATAGAGACAAAACTGAGAACTCCTTTATTTTGTCAAGTTTCAAAGAGCTACTACAAACCATGTTGGATTTAGAGTTCCAAATTCATCTATCTATATAGGAGAGAACAGAGGGAAACTTGAATATAAAAACTGCTACTGTAGACGAACGCTTCAAACTAGAAGAACAAAATTTGGTAAGCCAAGTGGGATTTGTGTACTGATCATTACCCCAAGTATCATCAAGATTGGGTGAAAAAATATTTGCTGGTATTTCGGAAACTCGTTATTTCTTAGAAGCTTGGCAACCCCTCTCAATGAAAGTGCTTTTCCACAGTCTGTGCATAGGGCTACATGAAGAGGAAACAAACCATAGAGACAAATCTGAGAACTCCTTTATTTTGTCAAGTTTCAAAGAGCTACTACAAACCATGTTGGATTTAGAGTTCCAAATTCATCTATCTATATAGGAGAGAACAGAGGGAAACCTAAATATAAAAACTGCTACTGTACACGAACGCTTCAACCTAGAAGAACTAAATTTGGTGAGCCAAGTGGGATTTGTGTACTGATCATTACAACCAAGTATCAACAAGATTGTGTGAAAAAAATATTTGCTGGATTTCAGAAACGCGTTATTTCTTAGAAGCTTGGCAACCCATCTCAATGAAAGTGCTTTCCACAGTCTGTGCCTAGGGCTACTTGAAGAGGAAACAATCCATAGAGACAAAACTGAGAACTCCTTTATTTTGTCAAGTTTCAAAGAGCTACTACAAACCATGTTGGATTTAGAGTTCCAAATTCATCTATCTATATATGAGAGAACAGAGTAAAACCTAAATATAAAAACTGCTACTGCAGACGAACGCTTCAACCTAGAAGAACAAAATTTGGTGAGCCAAGTGGGATTTGTGTACTGATCATGACCACCAAGTATCATCAAGATTGGGTGAAAAAATATTTGTTGGTATTTGGGAAACTCGTTATTTCTTAGAAGCTTGGGAACCCCTCTCAATGAAAGTGCTTTTCCACAGTCTGTGCCTAGGGCTACTTGAAGAGGAAACAAACCATAGAGACAAATCTTAGAACTCCTTTATTTTGTCAAGTTTCAAGGAGCTACTACAAACCATGTTGGATTTAGAGTTCCAAATTCATCTATCTATATAGGAGAGACAGAGAGAAACCTAAATATATAAACTGCTACTGTAGACGAACGCTTCAACTTAGAAGACCAAAATTTGGTGAGCCAAGTGGGATTTGTATACTGATCATTACCACCAAGTATCAACAAGATTGTGTGAAAAAATATTTGCTGGTATTTCGGAAACTCGTTATTTCTTAGAAGCTTGGCAACCCATCTCAATGAAAGTGCTCTCCACAGTCTGTGCTAGGGCTTCTTTAGGAGGAAATAAAACATAGAGACAAAACTGAGAATTCCTTTATTTTGTCAAGTTTCAAAGAGCTACTACAAACCATGTTGGATTTAGAGTTCCAAATTCATCTATCTATATATGAGAGAACAGAGTGAAACCTAAATATAATAACTGCTACTGTAGACGAACGCTTCAACCTAGAAGAACAAAATTTGGTGACCCAAGTGGGATTTGTGTACTGATCATTACCACCAAGTATCATCAAGATTGGGTGAAAAAATATTTGCTGGTATTTCGGAAACTCGTTATTTCTTAGAAGCTCGGCAACCCCTCTCAATGAAAGTGCTTTCCACAGTCTGTGCCTGGGGCTACTTGAAGAGGAAACAAACCATAGCGACAAAACTGAGAACTCCTTTATTTTGTCAAGTTTCAAAGAGCTACTACAAACCATGTTGGATTTAGAGTTCCAAATTCATCTATCTATACAGGAGAGAACAGAGGGAAACCTAAATATAAAAACTGCTACTGTAGACGAACGCTTCAACCTAGAAGAACAAAATTTGGTGAGCCAAGTGGGATCTGTATACTGATCATTAGCAACAAGTATCATCAAGATTGGGTGAAAAAATATTTGCTGGTATTTCGGAAACTCGTTATTTCTCAGAAGCTTGGCAACCCCTCTCAATGAAAGTGCTTTTCCACAGTCTGTGCCTAGGCCTCTTGAAGAGGAAACAAACCATAGAGACAAAACTCAGAACTCCTTTATTTTGTCAAGTTTCAAAGAGCTACTACAAACCATGTTGGATTTAGAGTTCCAAATTCATCTATATATGAGAGAACAGAGTGAAACCTAAATATAAAAACTGCTACTGTAGACGAACGCTTCAAGCTAGAAGAACAAAATTTGGTGAGCCAAGTGGGATTTGTGTACTGATCATGACCACCAAGTATCATCAAGATTGGGTGAAAAAATATTTGCTGGTATTTCGGAAACTCGTTATTTCATAGAAGCTTGGGAACCCCTCTCAATGAAAGTGCTTTTCCACAGTCTGTGCGTAGGGATACTTGAAGAGGAAACAAACCATAGAGACAAAACTGAGAACTCCTTTATTTTGTCAAGTTTCAAAGAGCTACTACAATCCATGTTGGATTTAGAGTTCCAAATTCATCTATATATATATGAGAGAACAGAGAGAAACCTAAATATAAAAACTGCTACAGTAGACGAACGCTTCAACCTAGAAGAACAAAATTTGGTGAGCCAATTGGGATTTGTGTACTCATCATTACCACCAAGTATCATCAAGATTGGGTGAAAAAATATTTGCTGGTATTTCGGGAACCTGTAATTTCTTAGAAGCTTGGCAAACTCTCTCAATGAAAGTGCTTTTCCACAGTCTGTGCCTAGGGCTACTTGAAGAGGAAACTAACCATAGAGACAAAATGGAGAACTCCTTTATTTTGTCAAGTTTCAAAGAGCTACTACAAACCATGTTGGATTTAGAGTTCCAAATTCATATATCTATATAGGAGAGAACAGAGGGAAACCTAAATATAAAAACTGCTACTGTAGGCGAACGCTTCAACCTAGCAGAACACAATTTGGTGAGCCAAGTGGGATTTGTGTACTGATCATTAGCAACAAGTATCATCAAGATTGGGCGAAAAAATATTTGCTGGTATTTCAGAAACTCGTTATTTCTTAGAAGCTTGGCAACCCCTCTCAATGAAAGTTCTTTTCCACAGTGTGTGCCTAGTGCTAATTGAAGAGGAAACAATCCATAGAGAGAAAACTGAGAACTCCTTTATTTTGTCAAGTTTCAAAGAGCTACTACAAACCATGTTGGATTTAGATTCCAAATTCATCTATCTATACAGGAGAGAACAGAGGGAAACCTAAATATAAAAACTGCTACTGTAGACGAACGCTTCAACCTAGAAGAACAAAATTTGGTGAGCCAAGTGGGATCTGTGTACTGATCATTAGCAACAAGTATCATGAAGATTGGGTGAAAAAATATTTGCTGGTACTTCGGAAACTCGTTATTTCTTAGAAGCTTGGCAACCCCTCTCAATGAAAGTGCTTTACCAGAGTCTGCGCCTAGGGCTACTTGAAGAGGAAACAAACCATTTAGACAAAACTGAGAACTCCTTTATTTTGTCAAGTTTCAAAGAGCTACTACAAACCATGTTGGATTTAGATTCCAAATTCATCAATCTATATAGGAGAGAACAGAGTGAAACCTAAATATAAAAACTGCTACTGTAGACGAACGCTTCAACCAAGAAGAACAAAATTTGGTGAGCCAAGTGGGATTTATGTACTGATCATTACCACCAAGTATCATCAAGATTGGGTGAAAAAATATTTGCTGGTATTTCGGAAACTCGTTATTTCTTAGAAGCTTGGGAACCCCACTCAATGAAAGTGCTTTTCCACAGTCTGTGCCTGGGGCTACTTGAAGAGGAAACAAACCATAGCGACAAAACTGAGAACTCCTTTATTTTGTCAAGTTTCAAAGAGCTACTACAAACCATGTTGGATTTAGAGTTCCAAATAAATCTTTCTATATAGGAGAGAACAGAGGGAAACCTAAATATAAAAACTGCTACTGTACACGAACGCTTCAACCTTGAACAACTAAATTTGGTGAGCCAAGTGGGATTTGTGTACTGATCATTACAACCAAGTATCAACAAGATTGTGTGAAAAAAATATTTGCTGGATTTCGGAAAATCGTTATTTCTTAGAAGCTTGGCAACCCATCTCAATGAAAGTGCTTTCCACAGTCTGTGCCTAGGGCTACTTGAAGAGGAAACAATCCATAGAGACAAAACTGAGAACTCCTTTATTTTGTCAAGTTTCAAAGAGCTACTACAAACCATGTTGGATTTAGAGTTCCAAATTCATCTATCTATATATGAGAGAACAGAGTGAAACCTAAATATAAAAACTGCTACTGCAGACGAACGCTTCAACCTAGAAGAACAAAATTTGGTGAGCCAAGTGGGATTTGTGTACTGATCATGACCACCAAGTATCATCAAGATTGGGTGAAAAAATATTTGTTGGTATTTCGGAAAATCGTTATTTCTTCGAAGCTGGGGAACCCCTCTCAATGAAAGTGCTTTTCCACAGTCTGTGCCTAGGGCTACTTGAAGAGGAAACAAACCATAGAGACAAATCTTAGAACTCCTTTATTTTGTCAAGTTTCAAAGAGCTACTACAAACCATGTTGGATTTAGAGTTCCAAATTCATCTATCTATATAGGAGAGACAGAGAGAAACCTAAATATATAAACTGCTACTGTAGACGAACGCTTCAACTTAGAAGACCAAAATTTGGTGAGCCAAGTGGGATTTGTATACTGATCATTACCACCAAGTATCAACAAGATTGTGTGAAAAAATATTTGCTGGTATTTCGGAAACTCGTTATTTCTTAGAAGCTTGGCAACCCCTCTCAATGAAAGTGCTCTCCACAGTCTGTGCTAGGGCTTCTTTAAGAGGAAATAAACCATAGAGACAAAACGGAGAATTCCTTTATTTTGTCAAGTTTCAAAGAGCTACTACAAACCATGTTGGATTTAGAGTTCCAAATTCATCTATCTATATATGAGAGAACAGAGTGAAACCTAAATATAAAAACTGCTACTGTAGACGAACGCTTCAACCTAGAAGAACAAAATTTGGTGACCCAAGTGGGATTTGTGTACTGATCATTACCACCAAGTATCATCAAGATTGGGTGAAAAAATATTTGCTGGTATTTCGGAAACTCGTTATTTCTTAGAAGCTTTGCAACCCCTCTCAATGAAAGTGCTTTCCACAGTCTGTGCCTGGGGCTACTTGAAGAGGAAACAAACCATAGCGACAAAACTGAGAACTCCTTTATTTTGTCAAGTTTCAAAGAGCTACTACAAACCATGTTGGATTTAGAGTTCCAAATTCATCTATCTATACAGGAGAGAACAGAGGGAAACCTAAATATAAAAACTGCTACTGTAGACGAACGCTTCAACCTAGAAGAACAAAATTTGGTGAGCCAAGTGGGATCTGTATACTGATCATTAGCAACAAGTATCATCAAGATTGGGTGAAAAAATATTTGCTGGTATTTCGGAAACTCGTTATTTCTCAGAAGCTTGGCAACCCCTCTCAATGAAAGTGCTTTTCCACAGTCTGTGCCTAGGCCTCTTGAAGAGGAAACAAACCATAGAGACAAAACTCAGAACTCCTTTATTTTGTCAAGTTTCAAAGAGCTACTACAAACCATGTTGGATTTAGAGTTCCAAATTCATCTATATATGAGAGAACAGAGTGAAACCTAAATATAAAAACTGCTACTGTAGACGAACGCTTCAAGCTAGAAGAACAAAATTTGGTGAGCCAAGTGGGATTTGTGTACTGATCATTACCACCAAGTATCATCAAGATTGGGTGAAAAAATATTTGCTGGTATTTCGGAAACTCGTTATTTCTTAGAAGCTTGGGAACCAATCTCAATGAAAGTGCTTTTCCACAGTCTGTGCGTAGGGATACTTGAAGAGGAAACAAACCATAGAGACAAAACTGAGAACTCCTTTATTTTGTCAAGTTTCAAAGAGCTACTACAATCCATGTTGGATTTAGAGTTCCAAATTCATCTATATATATATGAGAGAACAGAGAGAAACCTAAATATAAAAACTGCTACAGTAGACGAACGCTTCAACCTAGAAGAACAAAATTTGGTGAGCCAATTGGGATTTGTGTACTAATCATTACCACCAAGTATCATCAAGATTGGGTGAAAAAATATTTGCTGGTATTTCGGGAACCTGTAATTTCTTAGAAGCTTGGCAAACTCTCTCAATGAAAGTGCTTTTCCACAGTCTGTGCCTAGGGCTACTTGAAGAGGAAACAAACCATAGAGACAAAACTGAGAACTCCTTTATTTTGTCAAGTTTCAAAGAGCTACTACAAACCATGTTGGATTTAGAGTTCCAAATTCATATATCTATATAGGAGAGAACAGAGGGAAACCTAAATATAAAAACTGCTACTGTAGGCGAACGCTTGAACCTAGCAGAACACAATTTGGTGAGCCAAGTGGGATTTGTGTACTGATCATTAACAACAAGTATCATCAAGATTGGGCGAAAAGATATTTGCTGGTATTTCAGAAACTCGTTATTTCTTAGAAGCTTGGCAATCCATCTCAATGAATGTGCTTTCCACAGTCTGTGCCTAGGGCTACTTGAAGAGTAAACAAACCATAGAGACAAAACTGAGAACTACTTTATTTTGTCAAGTTTCAAAGAGCTACTACAAACCATGTTGGATTTAGAGTTCCAAATTCATCTATCTATATAGGAGAGAACAGAGAGGAAACTAAATATAAAAACTGCTACTGTAGACGAACGCTTCAACCTAGAAGAACAGAATTTGGTGAGCCAAGTGGGATTTGTGTACTGATCATCAGCAACAAGTATCATCAAGATTGGGTGAAAAAATATTTGCTGGTATTTCGGAAACTCGTTATTTCTTAGAAGCTTGGCAACCGCTCTCAATTAAAGTGCTTTTCCACAGTCTGTGCCTAGGGCCACAAGAAGAGGAAACAAACCGTACAGACAAAACTGAGAACTCCTTTATTTTGTCAAGTTTCAAAGAGCTAGTACAAACCATGTTGGATTTAGAGTTCCAAATTCATCTATCTATATAGGAGAGAACAGAGGGAAACCTAAATATAAAAACTGCTACTGTACACGAATGCTTCAACCTAGAAGAACAAAATTTTGTGAGCAAAGTGGGATTTCTGTACTGATCATTACCACCAAGTATCATCAAGTTTGGGTGAAAAAAATATTTGCTGGTATTTTGGAAACTCGTAATTTCTTAGAAGCTTGGCAACCCCTCTCAATGAAAGTGCTTTTCCACAGTCTGTGCCTAGGGCTACTTGAAGAGGAAACAAACCATAGAGACAAAATTGAGAACTCCTTTATTTTGTCAAGTTTCAAAGAGCTACTACAAACCATGTTGGATTTAGAGTTCCAAATTCATCTATCTATATAGGAGAGAACAGAGGGAAACCTAGATATAAAAACTGCTACTGTAGACGAACGCTTCAACCTAGAAGAACAAAATTTGGTGAGCCAAGTGGGATTTGTGTACTGATCATTAGCAACAAGTATCATCAAGATTGGGTGAAAAAATATTTGCTGGTATTTCAGAAAATTGTAATTTCTTAAAAGCTTGGCAACCCTCTCAATAAAGTGCTTTTCCACAGTCTGTGACTAGGGCTACTTGAAGAGGAAACAAACCATACAAACAAAACTGAGAACTCCTTTATTTTGTCAAGTTTCAAAGAGCTAGTACAAACCATGTTGGATTTAGAGTTCCAAATTCATCTATCTATATAGGGGAGAACAGAGGGAAACCTAAATATAAAAACTGCTACTGTAGACGAACGCTTCAACCTAGAAGAACAAAATTTGGTGAGCCAAGTGGGATTTGTGTACTGATCATTACCACCAAGTATCATCAAGATTGGGTGAAAAAATATTTGATGGTATTTCGGAAACTCGTAATTTCTTAGAAGCTTGGCAACCCCTCTCAATGAAAGTGCTTTACCACAGTCTGTGCCTAGGGCTACTTGAAGAGGAAACAAACCATAGAGACAAAACTGAGAACTCCTTTATTTTGTCAAGTTTCAACGAGCTACGAAAAACCATGTTGGATTTAGAGTTCCAAATTCATCCATCTAAATAGGAGAGAACAGAGGGAAACCTAAATATAAAAAATGCTAGTGTAGACGAATGCTTCAACCTAGAAGAACAAAATTTGGTGATCAAAGTGGGATTTGTGTACTGATCATTACCACCAAGTATCATCAAGATTGGGTGAAAAAATATTTGCTGGTATTTCAGAAATTCATAATTTCTTAGAAGCTTGGCAACCCCTCTCAATGAAAGTGCTTTTCCACAGTCTGTGCCTAGGGCTTAATGAAAAGGAAACAAACCATAGAAACAAAACTGAGAACTCCTTTATTTTGTCAAGTTTCAAAGAGCTACTACAATCCATGTTGGATTTAGAGTTCCAAATTCATCTATCTATATAGGAGAGAACAGAGAGAAACCTAAATATAAAAACTGCTACTGTAGACGAACGCTTCAACCTAGAAGAACAGAATTTGGTGAGCCAAGTGGGATTTGTGTACTGATCATTACCACCAAGTATCATCAAGATTGGGTGAAAAAATATTTCCTGGTATTTTGAAAACACGTTATTTCTTAGAAGCTTGGCAACCCATCTCAATGAAAGTGCTTCCACAGTCTGTGCCTAGGGCTACTTGAAGAGGAAACAAACCATAGAGACAAAACTGAGAACTCCTTTATTTTGTCAAGTTTCAAAGAGCTACTACAATCCATGTTGGATTTAGAGTTCCAAATTCATCCATCTATATAGGAGAGAACAGAGGGAAACGTAAATATAAAAACTGCTACTGTAGACGAACGCTTCAACCTAGAAGAACAGAATTTGGTGAGCCAAGTGGGATTTGTGTACTGATCATCAGCAACAAGTATCATCAAGATTGGCTGAAAACATATTTGCTGGTATTTCGGAAACTCGTAATTTCTTAGAAGCTTGGCAACCCCTCTCAATGAAAGTGCTTTTCCACAGTCTGTGACTAGGGCTATTTGAAGAGGAAACAAACCATAGAGACAAAACTGAGAACTCCTTTATTTTGTCAAGTATCAAAGAGCTATTACAAACCATGTTGGATTTAGAGTTCCAAATTCATC
Organism: Callospermophilus lateralis; assembly: GCF_048772815.1. Classification (NCBI taxonomy): domain Eukaryota; kingdom Metazoa; phylum Chordata; class Mammalia; order Rodentia; family Sciuridae; genus Callospermophilus; species Callospermophilus lateralis. The sequence goes on along the minus strand of NW_027510461.1, from coordinate 19,933 downwards.
TATCTATATAGGAGAGAACAGAGGGAAACCTAAATATAAAAACTGCTACGGTAGACGAATGCTTCAACCTAGAAGAACAAAATTTTGTGAGCCAAGTGGGATTTGTGTACTGATCATCAGCAACAAGTATCATCAAGATTGGCTGAAAACATATTTGCTGGTATTTCGGAAACTCATTATTTCTTAGAAGCTTGGCAACCCCTCTCAATGAAATTGCTTTTCCACAGTCTGTGCCTAGGGCTACTTGAAGAGGAAACAAACCATAGAGACAAAACTGAGAACTCCTTTATTTTGTCAAGTTTCAAAGAGCTACTAAAAACCATGATGGATTTAGAGTTCCAAATTCATCTATCTATATAGGAGAGAACAGAGGGAAACCTAAATATAAAAACTGCTACGGTAGACGAATGCTTCAACCTAGAAGAACAAAATTTTGTGAGCAAAGTGGGATTTCTGTACTGATCATTACCACCAAGTATCATCAAGTTTGGGTGAAAAAAATATTTGCTGGTATTTTGGAAACTCGTAATTTCTTAGAAGCTTGGCAACCCCTCTCAATGAAAGTGCTTTTCCACAGTCTGTGCCTAGGGCTACTTGAAGAGGAAACAAACCATAGAGACAAAATTGAGAACTCCTTTATTTTGTCAAGTTTCAAAGAGCTACTACAAACCATGTTGGATTTAGAGTTCCAAATTCATCTATCTATATAGGAGAGAACAGAGGGAAACCTAGATATAAAAACTGCTACTGTAGACGAACGCTTCAACCTAGAAGAACACAATTTGGTGAGCCAAGTGGGATTTGTGTACTGATCATTAGCAACAAGTATCATCAAGATTGGGTGAAAAAATATTTGCTGGTATTTCAGAAAATAGTAATTTCTTAAAAGCTTGGCAACCCTCTCAATAAAGTGCTTTTCCACAGTCTGTGACTAGGGCTACTTGAAGAGGAAACAAACCATACAGACAAAACTGAGAACTCCTTTATTTTGTCAAGTTTCAAAGAGCTAGTACAAACCATGTTGGATTTAGAGTTCCAAATTCATCTATCTATATAGGGGAGAACAGAGGGAAACCTAAATATAAAAACTGCTACTGTAGACGAACGCTTCAACCTAGAAGAACAAAATTTGGTGAGCCAAGTGGGATTTGTGTACTGATCATTACCACCAAGTATCATCAAGATTGGGTGAAAAAATATTTGATGGTATTTCGGAAACTCGTAATTTCTTAGAAGCTTGGCAACCCCTCTCAATGAAAGTGCTTTACCACAGTCTGTGCCTAGGGCTACTTGAAGAGGAAACAAACCATAGAGACAAAACTAAGAACTCCTTTATTTTGTCAAGTTTCAAAGAGCTACTAAAAACCATGTTGGATTTAGAGTTCCAAATTCATCTATCTAAATAGGAGAGAACAGAGGGAAACCTAAATATAAAAAATGCTAGTGTAGACGAATGCTTCAACCTAGAAGAACAAAATTTGGTGATCAAAGTGGGATTTGTGAACTGATCATTACCACCAAGTATCATCAAGATTGGGTGAAAAAATATTTGCTGGTATTTCAGAAATTCATAATTTCTTAGAAGCTTGGAAACCCCTCTCAATGAAAGTGCTTTTCCACAGTCTGTGCCTAGGGCTTAATGAAGAGGAAACAAACCATAGAAACAAAACTGAGAACTCCTTTATTTTGTCAAGTTTCAAAGAGCTACTACAAACCATGTTGTATTTAGAGTTCCAAATTCATCTATCTATATAGGAGAGAACAGAGAGAAACCTAAATATAAAAACTGCTACTGTAGACGAACGCTTCAACCTAGAAGAACAAAATTTGGTGAGCCAAGTGGGATTTGTGTACTGATCATTACCACCAAGTATCATCAAGATTGGGTGAAAAAATATTTGGTGGTATTTTGGAAACTCGTTATTTCTTACAAGCCTGGCAACCCATCTCAATGAAAGTGCTTCCACACACTGTGCCTAGGGCTACTGGATGAATAAACAAACCATAGAGACAAAACTGAGAACTCCTTTATTTTGTCAAGTTTCAAAGAGCTACTACAATCCATGTTGGATTTAGAGATCCAAATTCATCTATCGATATAGGAGAAAACAGAGAGAAACCTAAATATAAAAACTGCTACTGTAGACGAACGGTTCAACCTAGAAGAACATAATTTGGTGAGCCAAGTGGGATTTGTGTACTGATCATTAACACCAAGTATCATCAAGATTGGGTGAAAAAATATTTGCTGGTATTTTGGAAACTCGTTATTTCTTAGAAGCTTGGCAATCCATCTCAATGAAAGTGCTTTCCACAGTCTGTGCCTAGGGCTACTTGAAGAGTAAACAAACCATAGAGACAAAACTGAGAACTACTTTATTTTGTTAAGTTTCAAAGAGCTACTACAAACCATGTTGGATTTAAAATTCCAAATTCATCTATCTATATAGGAGAGAACAGAGAGGAAACTAAATATAAAAACTGCTACTGTAGACGAACGCTTCAACCTAGAAGAACAGAATTTGGTGAGCCAAGTGGGATTTGTGTACTGATCATCAGCAACAAGTATCATCAAGATTGGGTGAAAAAATATTTGCTGGTATTTCGGAAACTCGTTATTTCTTAGAAGCTTGGCAACCGCTCTCAATTAAAGTGCTTTTCCACAGTCTGTGCCTAGGGCTACAAGAAGAGGAAACAAACCGTACAGACAAAACTGAGAACTCCTTTATTTTGTCAAGTTTCAAAGAGCTAGTACAAACCATGTTGGATTTAGAGTTCCAAATTCATCTATCTATATAGGAGAGAACAGAGGGAAACCTAAATATAAAAACTGCTACTGTACACGAATGCTTCAACCTAGAAGAACAAAATTTTGTGAGCAAAGTGGGATTTCTGTACTGATCATTACCACCAAGTATCATCAAGTTTGGGTGAAAAAAATATTTGCTGGTATTTTGGAAACTCGTAATTTCTTAGAAGCTTGGCAACCCCTCTCAATGAAAGTGCTTTTCCACAGTCTGTGCCTAGGGCTACTTGAAGAGGAAACAAACGATAGAGACAAAATTGAGAACTCCTTTATTTTGTCAAGTTTCAAAGAGCTACTACAAACCATGTTGGATTTAGAGTTCCAAATTCATCTATCTATATAGGAGAGAACAGAGGGAAACCTAGATATAAAAACTGCTACTGTAGACGAACGCTTCAACCTAGAAGAACAAAATTTGCTGAGCCAAGTTGGATTTGTGTACTGATCATTAGCAACAAGTATCATCAAGATTGGGTGAAAAAATATTTGCTGGTATTTCAGAAAATTGTAATTTCTTAAAAGCTTGGCAACCCTCTCAATAAAGTGCTTTTCCACAGTCTGTGACTAGGGCTACTTGAAGAGGAAACAAACCATACAAACAAAACTGAGAACTCCTTTATTTTGTCAAGTTTCAAAGAGCTAGTACAAACCATGTTGGATTTAGAGTTCCAAATTCATCTATCTATATAGGGGAGAACAGAGGGAAACCTAAATATAAAAACTGCTACTGTAGACGAACGCTTCAACCTAGAAGAACAAAATTTGGTGAGCCAAGTGGGATTTGTGTACTGATCATTACCACCAAGTATCATCAAGATTGGGTGAAAAAATATTTGATGGTATTTCGGAAACTCGTAATTTCTTAGAAGCTTGGCAACCCCTCTCAATGAAAGTGCTTTACCACAGTCTGTGCCTAGGGCTACTTGAAGAGGAAACAAACCATAGAGACAAAACTGAGAACTCCTTTATTATGTCAAGTTTCAAAGAGCTACTAAAAACCATGTTGGATTTAGAGTTCCAAATTCATCTATCTAAATAGGAGAGAACAGAGGGAAACCTAAATATAAAAAATGCTAGTGTAGACGAATGCTTCAACCTAGAAGAACAAAATTTGGTGATCAAAGTGGGATTTGTGAACTGATCATTACCACCAAGTATCATCAAGATTGGGTGAAAAAATATTTGCTGGTATTTCAGAAATTCATAATTTCTTAGAAGCTTGGCAACCCCTCTCAATGAAAGTGCTTTTCCACAGTCTGTGCCTAGGGCTTAATGAAGAGGAGACAAACCATAGAAACAAAACTGAGAACTCCTTTATTTTGTCAAGTTTCAAAGAGCTACTACAAACCATGTTGTATTTAGAGTTCCAAATTCATCTATCTATATAGGAGAGAACAGAGAGAAACCTAAATATAAAAACTGCTACTGTAGACGAACGCTTCAACCTAGAAGAACAAAATTTGGTGAGCCAAGTGGGATTTGTGTACTGATCATTACCACCAAGTATCATCAAGATTGGGTGAAAAAATATTTGGTGGTATTTTGGAAACTCGTTATTTCTTACAAGCCTGGCAACCCATCTCAATGAAAGTGCTTCCACACACTGTGCCTAGGGCTACTGGATGAATAAACAAACCATAGAGACAAAACTGAGAACTCCTTTATTTTGTCAAGTTTCAAAGAGCTACTACAATCCATGTTGGATTTAGAGATCCAAATTCATCTATCGATATAGGAGAGAACAGAGAGAAACCTAAATATAAAAACTGCTACTGTAGACGAACGCTTCAACCTAGAAGAACATAATTTGGTGAGCCAAGTGGGATTTGTGTACTGATCATTAACAATAAGTATCATCAAGATTGGGTGAAAAAATATTTGCTGGTATTTTGGAAACTCGTTATTTCTTAGAAGCTTGGCAATCCATCTCAATGAAAGTGCTTTCCACAGTCTGTGCCTAGGGCTACTTGAAGAGTAAACAAACCATAGAGACAAAACTGAGAACTACTTTATTTTGTTAAGTTTCAAAGAGCTACTACAAACCATGTTGGATTTAAAATTCCAAATTCATCTATCTATATAGGAGAGAACAGAGAGGAAACTAAATATAAAAACTGCTACTGTAGACGAACGCTTCAACCTAGAAGAACAGAATTTGGTGAGCCAAGTGGGATTTGTGTACTGATCATCAGCAACAAGTATCATCAAGATTGGGTGAAAACATATTTGCTGGTATTTCGGAAACTCGTTATTTCTTAGAAGCTTGGCAACCGCTCTCAATTAAAGTGGTTTTCCACAGTCTGTGCCTAGGGCTACAAGACGAGGAAACAAACCGTACAGACAAAACTGAGAACTCCTTTATTTTGTCAAGTTTCAAAGAGCTAGTACAAACCATGTTGGATTTAGAGTTCCAAATTCATCTATCTATATAGGAGAGAACAGAGGGAAACCTAAATATAAAAACTGCTACTGTACACGAATGCTTCAACCTAGAAGAACAAAATTTTGTGAGCAAAGTGGGATTTCTGTACTGATCATTACCACCAAGTATCATCAAGTTTGGGTGAAAAAAATATTTGCTGGTATTTTGGAAACTCGTAATTTCTTAGAAGCTTGGCAACCCCTCTCAATGAAAGTGCTTTTCCACAGTCTGTGCCTAGGGCTACTTGAAGAGGAAACAAACCATAGAGACAAAATTGAGAACTCCTTTATTTTGTCAAGTTTCAAAGAGCTACTACAAACCATGTTGGATTTAGAGTTCCAAATTCATCTATCTATATAGGAGAGAACAGAGGGAAACCTAGATATAAAAACTGCTACTGTTGACGAACGCTTCAACCTAGAAGAACAAAATTTGGTGAGCCAAGTGGGATTTGTGAACTGATCATTAGCAACAAGTATCATCAAGATTGGGTGAAAAAATATTTGCTGGTATTTCAGAAAATTGTAATTTCTTAAAAGCTTGGCAACCCTCTCAATAAAGTGCTTTTCCACAGTCTGTGACTAGGGCTACTTGAAGAGGAAACAAACCATACAAACAAAACTGAGAACTCCTTTATTTTGTCAAGTTTCAAAGAGCTAGTACAAACCAGGTTGGATTTAGAGTTCCAAATTCATCTATCTATATAGGGGAGAACAGAGGGAAACCTAAATATAAAAACTGCTACTGTAGACGAACGCTTCAACCTAGAAGAACAAAATTTGGTGAGCCAAGTGGGATTTGTGTACTGATCATTACCACCAAGTATCATCAAGATTGGGTGAAAAAATATTTGATGGTATTTCGGAAACTCGTAATTTCTTAGAAGCTTGGCAACCCCTCTCAATGAAAGTGCTTTTCCACAGTCTGTGCCTAGGGCTACTTGAAGAGGAAACAAACCATAGAGACAAAACTGAGAACTCCTTTATTTTGTCAAGTTTCAAAGAGCTACGAAAAACCATGTTGGATTTAGAGTTCCAAATTCATCCATCTAAATAGGAGAGAACAGAGGGAAACCTAAATATAAAAAATGCTAGTGTAGACGAATGCTTCAACCTAGAAGAACAAAATTTGGTGATCAAAGTGGGATTTGTGTACTGATCATTACCACCAAGTATCATCAAGATTGGGTGAAAAAATATTTGCTGGTATTTCGGAAACTCATTATTTCTTAGAAGCTTGGCAACCCCTCTCAATGAAAGTGCTTTTCCACAGTCTGTGCCTAGGGCTTAATGAAGAGGAAACAAACCATAGAAACAAAACTGAGAACTCCTTTATTTTGTCAAGTTTCAAAGAGCTACTACAATCCATGTTGGATTTAGAGTTCCAAATTCATCTATCTATATAGGAAAGAACAGAGAGAAACCTAAATATAAAAACTGCTACTGTAGACGAACGCTTCAACCTAGAAGAACAAAATTTGGTGAGCCAAGTGGGATTTGTGTACTGATCATTACCACCAAGTATCATCAAGATTGGGTGAAAAAATATTTCCTGGTATTTTGAAAACACGTTATTTCTTAGAAGCTTGGCAACCCATCTCAATGAAAGTGCTTCCACAGTCTGTGCCTAGGGCTACTTGAAGAGGAAACAAACCATAGAGACAAAACTGAGAACTCCTTTATTTTGTCAAGTTTCAAAGAGCTACTACAATCCATGTTGGATTTAGAGTTCCAAATTCATCCATCTATATAGGAGAGAACAGAGAGAAACCTAAATATAAAAACTGCTACTGTAGACGAACGCTTCAACCTAGAAGAACAAAATTTGGTGAGTCAAGTGGGATTTGTGTACTGATCATTAGCAACAAGTATCATCAAGATTGGGTGAAAAATATTTGCTGGTATTTCGGAAACTCGTAATTTCTTAGAAGCTTGGCAACCCCTCTCAATGAAAGTGCTTTTCCTCCGTCTGTGACTAGGGCTATTTGAAGAGGAAACAAACCATAGAGACAAAACTGAGAACTCCTTTATTTTGTCAAGTATCAAAGAGCTATTACAAACCATGTTGGATTTAGAGTTCCAAATTCATCTATCTATATATAAGAGATCAGAGTGAAACCTAAATATAAAAACTGCTATTGTAGACGAACGCTTCAACCTAGAAGAACAAAATTAGGTGAGCCAAGTGGGATTTGTGTACTGATCATCAGCAACAAGTATCATCAAGATTGGGTGAAAAAATATTTGCTGGTACTTCGGAAACTCGTTATTTCTTAGAAGCTTGGCAACACATCTCAATGAAAGTGCTTTTCCACAGTCTGTGCCTAGGGCTACTTGAAGAGGAAACAAACCATAGAGACAAAAGTGAGACTCCTTTTATATTGTCAAGTTTCAAAGAGCTACTATAAACCATGTTGGATTTAGAGTTCCAAATTCATCTCTCTATATATGAGAGAACAGAGTGAAAAATAAATATAAAAACTGCTACTGTAGACGAACGCTTCTACCTAGAAGAACAAAATTTGGTGAGCCAAGTGGGATTTGTGTACTGATCATTACACCAAGTATCATCAAGATTGGGTGAAAAAATATTTGCTGGTATTTCGGAAACTCGTTATATCTTAGAAGCTTGGGAACCCCCTCAATGAAAGTGCTTTTCCACAGTCTGTGCCTGGGGCTACTTGAAGAGGAAACAAACCATAGCGACAAAACTGAGAACTCCTTTATTTTGTCAAGTTTCAAAGAGCTACTAAAAACCATGTTGGATTTAGAGTTCCAAAATCATCTTTCTATATAGGAGAGAACAGAGGGAATCCTAAATATAAAACTGCTACTGTAGACGAACGCTTCAACCTAGAAGAACAAAATTTGGTGAGCCAAGTGGGATTTGTGTACTGATCATTAGCAACAAGTATCATCAAGATTGGGTGAAAAAATATTCGCTGGTATTTCGGAAACTCGTTATTTCTTAGAAGCTTGGATATCCCTCTCAATGAAAGTGCTTCTCCACAGTCTGTGCCTAGGGCTACTTGAAGAGGAAACAAACCATAGAGACAAATCTGAGAACTCCTTTATTTTGTCAATTTTCAAGGAGCTACTACAAACCATGTTCTATTTAGATTTCCAAATTCATCTATCTATATAGGAGAGAACAGAGGGAAACCTAAATATAACAACTGCTACTGTACACGAACGCTTCAACCTAGAAGAACTAAATTTGGTGAGCCAAGTGGGATTTGTGTACTGATCATTACCACCAAGTATCAACAAGATTGTGTGAAAGAATATTTGCTGGTATTTCGGAAACGCGTTATTTCTTAGAAGCTTGGCAACCCATCTCAATGAAAGTACTTTCCACAGTCTGTGCCTAGGGCTACTTGAAGAGGAAACAATCCATAGAGACAAAACTGAGAACTCCTTTATTTTGTCAAGTTTCAAAGAGCTACTACAATCCATGTTGGATTTAGAGTTCCAAATTCATCTCTCTATATAGGAGAGAACAGAGAGAAACCTAAATATAAAAACGGCTACTGTAGACGAACGCTTCAACCTAGAAGAACAAATTTTGGTGAGCCAACTGGGTACTGTGTACTGATCATTACCACCAAGTATCATCAAGATTGGGTGAAAAAATATTTGCTGATATTTCGGAAACTCGTTATTTCTTAGAAGCTTGGCAACCCCTCTCAATGAAAGTTTTTTTTCTACAGTCTGTGCCTAGGGCTACTTGAATAGGAAACAAACCATAGAGACAAAACTGAGATCTCCTTTATTTTGTCAAGTTTCAAAGAGCTACTACAATCCATGTTGGATTTAGTGTTCCAAATTCATCTCTCTATATAGGAGAGAACAGAGAGAAACCTAAATATAAAAACTGCTACTGTAGACGAACGCTTCAACCTAGAAGAACAAAATTTGGTGAGCCATGTGGGATTTGTGTACTGCTCATTACCACCATGTATCATCAAGATTGGGTGAAAAAATATTTGCTGGTATTTCGGAAACTTGTAATTTCTTAGAAGCTTGGCAAACTCTCTCAATGAAAATGCTTTTCCACAGTCTGTGCCTAGGGCTACTTGAAGAGGAAACAAACCATACAGACAAAACTCAGAACTCCTTTATTTTGTCAAGTTTCAATGAGCTACTACAAACCAAGTTGGATTTAGAGTTCCAAATTCATCTATCTATATATGAGAGAACAGAATGAAACCTAAATGTAAAAACGGCTACTGTAGACGAACGCTTCAACCCAGAAGAACAAAATTTGGTGAGCCACGTGGATTTGTGTACTGTTCATTAGCAACAAGTATCATCAAGATTGGGTGAAAAAATATTTGCTGGTATTTCGGAAACTCGTTATTTCTTAGAAGCTTGGCAACCAATCTCAATGAAAGTTCTTTTCCACAGTCTGTGCCTAGGGCTAATTGAAGAGGAAACAATCCATAGAGACAAAACTGAGAACTCCTTCATTTTGTCAAGTTTCAAAGAGCTACTACAAACCATGTTGGATTTAGAGTTCCAAATTATTCTATTTATACAGGAGAGAACAGAGCGAAACCTAAATATAAAAACTGCTACTGTACACGAACGCTTCAACCTAGAAGAACAAAATTTGGTGAGCCAAGTGGGACTTGTGTACTGATCATTACCACCAAGTATCATCAAAATTGTGAAAAAGTATTTGCTGGTATTTCGGAAACTCGTAATTTCTTAGAAGCTTGGCAACCCCTCTCAATGAAAGTGCTTTTCCACAGTCTGTGCCTAGAGCTACTTGAAGAGGAAACAAACAATAAGAAAAATCTGAGAACTCCTTTATTTTGTCAAGTTTCAAAGAGCTACTACAAACCATGTTGGATTTAGTGTTCCAAATTCATATATCTATATAGGAGAGAACAGAGGGAAACCTAAATATAGAAACTTCTACTGTAGGCCACCGCTTCAACCTAGAAGAACACAATTTGGTGAGCCAGGTGAGATTTGTGTACTGATCATTAGCAACCAGTATCATCAAGATTGGGTGAAAAATATTTGCTGGTATTTCGGAAAATCGTTGTTTCTTAGAAGCTTGGCAACACCTCTCAATGAAAGTAGTTTTCCACAGTCTGTGCCTAGGGCTACTTGAAGAGGAAACAAACGATAGAGACAAAACTCAGAACTCCTTTATTTTGTTCAAGTTTCAAAGAGCTACTACAAACCATGTTGGATTTAGAGTTCCAGATTCATATATCTATATATGAGAGAACAGAGTGAAACCTAAATATAAAAACTGCTACTGTGGACAAACGCTTCAACCTAGAAGAACAAAATTTGGTTAGCCAAGTGGGATCTGTGTACTGATCATTACCACCAAGTATCATCAAGATTGGGTGAAAAAATATTTGCTCATATTTCGGAAACTCGTTATTTCTTAGAAGCTTGGCAACCCCTCTCAATGAAAGTGTTTTTCCACAGTCTGTGCCTAGGGCTACTTGAAGAGGAAACAAACCATAGAGACAAAACTGAGAACTCCTTTATTTTGTCAAGTTTCAAAGAGCTACTACAATCCATGTTGGATTTAGAGTTCCAAATTCATCTATCTATATAGGAGAGAACAGAGAGAAACCTAAATATAAAAACTGCTACTGTAGACGAACGCTTCAACCTAGAAGAACAAAATTTGGTGAGTCAAGTGGGATTTGTGTACTGATCATTACCACCAAGTATCATCAAGATTGGGTGAAAAAATATTTGCTGGTATTTCGGAAACTCGTTATTTCTTAGAAGCTTGGCAACCCCTATCAATGAAAGTGTTTTTCCACAGTCTGTGCCTAGGGCTACTTGAAGAGGAAACAAACCATAGAGACAAAACTGAGAACTCCTTTATTTTGTCAAGTTTCAAAGAGCTACTGCAATCCATGTTGGATTTAGAGTTCCAAATTCATCTATCTATATAGGAGAGAAAAGAGAGAAACCTAAATATAAAAACTGCTACTGTAAACGAACGCTTCAACCTAGAAGAACAAAATTTGGTGAGCCAAGTGGGATCTGTGTACTGATCATTACCACCAAGTATCATCAAGATTGGGTGAAAAAATATTTGCTGGTATTTCAGAAACTTGTAATTTCTTAGAAGCTTGGCAAACTCTCTCAAGGAAAGTACTTTTCCACAGTCTGTGCCTGGGGCTTATTGAAGAGGAAACAAACCATAGAGACAAAACTGAGAACTCCTTTATTTTGTCAAGTTTCAAAGAGCTACTACAAACGATGTTGGATTTTGAGTTCCAAATTCATATATCTATATAGGAGAGAACAGAGGGAAACCTAAATATAAAAACTGCTACTGTAGGCGAACGCGTCAACCTAGAAGAACACAATTTGGTGAGCCAAGTGGATTTGTGTACTGATCATTACCACCAAGTATCATCAAAGATTAGGTGAAAAAATATTTGCTGGTATTTTGGAAACTCGTTATTTCTTAGCAGCTTTGCAACCCATCTAAATGAAGTGCTTACACAGTCTGTGCGTAGGGCAACTTGAAGAGGAAACAAACCATAGAGACAAAACTGAGAACTTTTTTATTTTGTCACGTTTCAAAGAGCTACTACAAACCATGTTGGATTAGAGTTCCAAATTCATCTATCTATATATGAGAGAACAGAGTGAAACCTAAATATAAAAACAGCTACTTTAGACGAACGCTTCAACCTAGAAGAACAAAATTTGGTGAGCCAAGTGCGATCTGTGTTCTGATCATTACCACCAAGTATCATCAAGATTGGGTGAAAAAATATTTGCTGGTATTTCAGAAACTCGTTATTTCTTCGAAGCTTGGCAACCTCTCTCAATGAAAGTGCTTTTCCACAGTCTGAGCCTAGGGCTACTTGAAGAGGAAAGAAACCATAGAGACAAAACTCAGAACTCCTTTATTTTGTCAAGTTTCAAAGAGCTACTACAAACCATGTTGGATTTAGAGTTCCAAATTCATCTATCTATATATGAGAGAACAGAGGGAAACCTAAATATAAAAACAGCTACTGTAGACGAACGCTTCAACCTAGAAGAACAAAATTTGGTGACCAAGTGGGATTTGTGTACTGATCATTACCACAAAGAATCATCAAGACTGGGTGAAAAAATATTTGCTGGTATTTTGGAAACTCGTTGTTTCTTAGAAGCTTGGCAACCCATCTCAATGAAAGTGCTTCCACAGTCTGTGCCTAGGGATACTTTAAGACGAAACAAACCATAGAGACAAAACTGAGAACTCCTTTATTTTGTCAAGTTTCAAAGAGCTACTACAAACCATGTTGGATTTAGAGTTCCAAATTCATCTATCTATACAGGAGAGAACAGAGGGAAACCGAAATATAAAAACTGCTACTGTAGACGAACGCTTCAACGTAGAAGAACAAAATTTGGTGAGAAAAGTGGGATTTGTGTATTGATCATTACCACAAAGTATCATAAAGACTGGGTGAAAAAATATTTGCTGGTATTTTGGAAACTCGTTATTTCTTAGAAGCTTGGCAACCCATCTCAATGAAAGTGCTTCCACAGTCTGTGCCTAGGGCTACTTGAAGACGAAACAAACCATAGAGACAAAACTGAGAACTCCTTTATTTTGTAAAGTTTCAAAGAGCTACTACAATCCATGTTGGATTTAGAGTTCCAAATTCATCTATCTATATAGGAGAGAACAGAGAGAAACCTAAATATAAAAACTGCTACTGTAGACGAACGCTTCAACCTAGAAGAACAAAATTTGGTGAGCCAAGTGGGATTTGTGTACTGATCATTAGCAACAAGTATCATCAAGATTGGGAGAAAAAATATTTGCTGGTATTTCGGAAACTCGTTATTTCTTAGAAGCTTGGCAACCCCTCTCAATGAAAGTGCTTTTCCACAGTGTGTGCCTAGGGCTAATAGAAGAGGAAACAATCCATAGAGACAAAACTGAGAACGCCTTTATTTTGTCAAGTTTCAAAGAGCTACTAAAAACCATGTTGGATTTACAGTTCCAAATTCATCTATCTATACAGGAGAGAACAGAGGGAAACCTAAATATAAAAACTGCTACTGTAGATGAACGCTTCAACCTAGAAGAATAAAATTTGGTGAGCCAAGTGGGATTTGTGTACTGATCATTAGCAACAAGTACCATCAAGATTGGGTGAAAAAATATTTGCTGGTATTTCGGAAACTCGTTATTTCTTAGAAGCTTGGCAACCCCTCTCAATGAAAGTGCTTTTCCACAGTCTGTGCTAGGGCTACTTGAAGAGGAAACAAACCATAGAGACAAAACTCAGAACTCCTTTATTTTGTCAAGTTTCAAAGAGCTACTACAAACCATGTTGGATTTAGAGTTCCAAATTCATCTATCTATATATGAGAGAACAGAGTGAAACCTAAATATAAAAACGGCTACTTTAGACGAACGCTTCAACCTAGAAGAACAAAATTTGGTGAGCCAAGTGCGATCTGTGTACTGATCATTACCACGAAGTATCATCAAGATTGGGTGAAAAAATATTTGCTGGTATTTCAGGAACTCGTTATTTCTTAGAAGCTTGGCAACCCCTCTCAATGAAAGTGCTTTTCCACAGTCTGTGACTAGGGCTACTTGAAGAGGAAACAAACCATAGAGACAAACTCAGAACTCCTTTATTTTGTCAAGTTTCAAAGTGCTACTACAAATCATGTTGGATTTAGAGTTCCAAATTCATCTATCTATATATGAGAGAACAGAGGGAAACCTAAATATAAAAACGGCTACTGTAGACAAACGCTTCAACCTAGAAGAATAAAATTTGGTGACCAAGTGGGATCTGTGTACTGATCATTACCACCAAGTATCATCAAGATTGGGTGAAAAAATATTTGCTGGTATTTCGGAAACTCGTTATTTCTTAGAAGCTTGGCAACCCCTCTCAATGAAAGTGCTTTTCCACAGTGTGTGCCTAGGGCTAATAGAAGAGGAAACAATCCATAGAGACAAAACTGAGAACGCCTTTATTTTGTCAAGTTTCAAAGAGCTACTAAATACCACGATGGATTTACAGTTCTAAATTCATCTATCTATACAGGAAAGAACAGAGGGAAACCTAAATATAAAAACTGCTACTGTAGCGAACGCTTCAACTTGGAAGAACAAAATTTGGTGAGCCAAGTGGGATTTGTGTACTGATCATTACCACAAAGAATCATCAAGACTGGGTGAGAAAATATTTGCTGGTATTTTGGAAACTCGTTATTTCTTAGAAGCTTGGCAACCCATCTCAATGAAAGTGCTTCCACAGTCTGTGCCTAGGGCTACTTTAAGACGAAACAAACCATAGAGACAAAACTGAGAACTCCTTTATTTTGTCAAGTTTCAAAGAGGTACTACAATCCATGTTGGATTTAGAGTTCCAAATTCATCTATCTATATAGGAGAGAACAGAGAGAAACCTAAATATAAAAACTGCTACTGTAGACGAACGCTTCAACCTAGAAGAACAAAATTTGGTGAGCCAAGTGGGATTTGTGTACTGATCATTACCACCAAGTATCATCAAGATTGGGTGAAAAAATATTTGCTGGTATTTTGGAAACTCGTTATTTCTTAGAAGGTTGGCAATCCATCTCAATGAAAGTGCTTTCCACAGTCTGTGCCTAGGGCTACTTGAAGAGTAAACAAACCATAGAGACAAAACTGAGAACTCCTTTATTTTGTCAAGTTTCAAAGAGCTAGTACAAACCATGTTGGATTTAGATTTCCAAATTCATCTATCTATATAGGGGAGAACAGAGGGAAACCTAAATATAAAAACTGCTACTGTAGACGAACGCTTCTACCTAGAAGAACAAAATTTGGTGAGCCAAGTGGGAATTGGGTACTGATCATTACCACCAAGTATCATCAAGATTGGGTGAAAAAATATTTGATGGTATTTCGGAAACTCGTAATTTCTTAGAAGCTTGGCAACCCCTCTCAATGAAAGTGCTTTACAACAGTCTGTGCCTAGGGCTACTTGAAGAGGAAACAAACCATAGAGACAAAACTGAGAACTCCTTTATTTTGTCAAGTTTCAAAGGAGCTACTAAAAACCATGTTGGATTTAGAGTTCCAAATTCATCTATCTATATAGGAGAGAACAGAGGGAAAACTAAATATAAAAACTGCTACTGTAGACGAACGCTTCAACCTAGAAGAACAAAATTTGTTGAGCCAAGTGGGATTTGTGTACTGATCATTACCACAAAGTATCATCAAGATTGGGTGAAAAAATATTTGCTGGTATTTCGGAAACTCGTAATTTCTTAGAAGCTTGGCAACCCCTCTCAATGAAAGTGCTTTTCCACAGTGTGTGCCTAGGGCTAATAGAAGAGGAAACAATCCATAGAGACAAAACTGAGAACGCCTTTATTTTGTCAAGTTTCAAAGAGCTACTAAAAACCATGTTGGATTTACAGTTCCAAATTCATCTATCTATACAGGAGAGAACAGAGGGAAACCTAAATATAAAAACTGCTACTGTAGATGAACGCTTCAACCTAGAAGAATAAAATTTGGTGAGCCAAGTGGGATTTGTGTACTGATCATTAGCAACAAGTACCATCAAGATTGGGTGAAAAAATATTTGCTGGTATTTCGGAAACTCGTTATTTCTTAGAAGCTTGGCAACCCCTCTCAATGAAAGTGCTTTTCCACAGTCTGTGCCTAGGGCTACTTGAAGAGGAACAAACCATAGAGACAAAACTCAGAACTCCTTTATTTTGTCAAGTTTCAAAGAGCTACTACAAACCATGTTGGATTTAGAGTTCCAAATTCATCTATCTATATATGAGAGAACAGAGTGAAACCTAAATATAAAAACGGCTACTTTAGACGAACGCTTCAACCTAGAAGAACAAAATTTGGTGAGCCAAGTGCGATCTGTGTACTGATCATTACCACGAAGTATCATCAAGATTGGGTGAAAAAATATTGCTGGTATTTCAGGAACTCGTTATTTCTTAGAAGCTTGGCAACCCCTCTCAATGAAAGTGCTTTTCCACAGTCTGTGACTAGGGCTACTTGAAGAGGAAACAAACCATAGAGACAAAACTCAGAACTCCTTTATTTTGTCAAGTTTCAAAGTGCTACTACAAATCATGTTGGATTTAGAGTTCCAAATTCATCTATCTATATATGAGAGAACAGAGGGAAACCTAAATATAAAAACGGCTACTGTAGACAAACGCTTCAACCTAGAAGAATAAAATTTGGTGACCAAGTGGGATCTGTGTACTGATCATTACCACCAAGTATCATCAAGATTGGGTGAAAAAATATTTGCTGTATTTCGGAAACTCGTTATTTCTTAGAAGCTTGGCAACCCTCTCAATGAAAGTGCTTTTCCACAGTGTGTGCCTAGGGCTAATAGAAGAGGAAACAATCCATAGAGACAAAACTGAGAACGCCTTTATTTTGTCAAGTTTCAAAGAGCTACTAAATACCACGATGGATTTACAGTTCCAAATTCATCTATCTATACAGGAAAGAACAGAGGGAAACCTAAATATAAAAACTGCTACTGTAGCGAACGCTTCAACTTGGAAGAACAAAATTTGGTGAGCCAAGTGGGATTTGTGTACTGATCATTACCACAAAGAATCATCAAGACTGGGTGAGAAAATATTTGCTGGTATTTTGGAAACTCGTTATTTCTTAGAAGCTTGGCAACCCATCTCAATGAAAGTGCTTCCACAGTCTGTGCCTAGGGCTACTTTAAGACGAAACAAACCATAGAGACAAAACTGAGAACTCCTTTATTTTGTCAAGTTTCAAAGAGGTACTACAATCCATGTTGGATTTAGAGTTCCAAATTCATCTATCTATATAGGAGAGAACAGAGAGAAACCTAAATATAAAAACTGCTACTGTAGACGAACGCTTCAACCTAGAAGAACAAAATTTGGTGAGCCAAGTGGGATTTGTGTACTGATCATTACCACCAAGTATCATCAAGATTGGGTGAAAAAATATTTGCTGGTATTTTGGAAACTCGTTATTTCTTAGAAGGTTGGCAATCCATCTCAATGAAAGTGCTTTCCACAGTCTGTGCCTAGGGCTACTTGAAGAGTAAACAAACCATAGAGACAAAACTGAGAACTCCTTTATTTTGTCAAGTTTCAAAGAGCTAGTACAAACCATGTTGGATTTAGATTTCCAAATTCATCTATCTATATAGGGGAGAACAGAGGGAAACCTAAATATAAAAACTGCTACTGTAGACGAACGCTTCTACCTAGAAGAACAAATTTGGTGAGCCAAGTGGGAATTGGGTACTGATCATTACCACCAAGTATCATCAAGATTGGGTGAAAAAATATTTGATGGTATTTCGGAAACTCGTAATTTCTTAGAAGCTTGGCAACCCCTCTCAATGAAAGTGCTTTACAACAGTCTGTGCCTAGGGCTACTTGAAGAGGAAACAAACCATAGAGACAAAACTGAGAACTCCTTTATTTTGTCAAGTTTCAAAGAGCTACTAAAAAACCATGTTGGATTTAGAGTTCCAAATTCATCTATCTATATAGGAGAGAACAGAGGGAAAACTAAATATAAAAACTGCTACTGTAGACGAACGCTTCAACCTAGAAGAACAAAATTTGTTGAGCCAAGTGGGATTTGTGTACTGATCATTACCACAAAGTATCATCAAGATTGGGTGAAAAAATATTTGCTGGTATTTCGGAAACTCGTATTTCTTAGAAGCTTGGCAACCCCTCTCAATGAAAGTGCTTTTCCACAGTCTGTGCCTAGGGCTACTTGAAGAGGAAACAAACCATAGAGACAAAACTGAGAACTCCTTTATTTTGTCACGTTTCAAAGAGCTACTACAAAGCATGTTGGATTTAGAGTTCCAAATTCATCTATCTATATAGGAGAAAACAGAGGGAAACCTAAATATAAAAACTGCAACTGTAGACGAACGCTTCAACCTAGAAGAACAGAATTTGGTGAGCCAAGTGGGATTTTTGTACTGATCATCAGCAACAAGTATCATCAAGATTGGCTGAAAACATATTTGCAGGTATTTCGGAAACTCATTATTTCTTAGAAGCTTGGCAACACCTCTCAATGAAATTGCTTTTCCCACAGTCTGTGCCTAGGGCTACTTGAAGAGAAACAAACCATAGAGACAAAACTGAGAACTCCTTTATTTTGTCAAGTTTCAAAGAGCTACTAAAAACCATGTTGGATTTAGAGTTCCAATTTCATCTATCTATATAGGAGAGAACAGAGGGAAACCTAAATATAAAAACTGCTACGGTAGACGAATGCTTCAACCTAGAAGAACAAAATTTTGTGAGCAAAATGGGATTTCTGTACTGATCATTACCACCAAGTATCATCAAGATTGGTTGAAAAAAATATTTGCTGGTATTTTGGAAACTCGTAATTTCTTAGAAGCTTGGCAACCCCTCTCAATGAAAGTGCTTTTCCACAGTCTGTGCCTAGGGCTACTTGAAGAGGAAACAAACCATAGAGACAAAATTGAGAACTCCTTTATTTTGTCAAGTTTCAAAGAGCTACTACAATCCATGTTGGATTTAGAGTTCCAAATTCATCTATCTATATAGGAGAGAACAGAGAGAAACCTAAATATAAAAACTGCTACTGTAGACGAACGCTTCAACCTAGAAGAACAAAATTTGGTGAGCCAAGTGGGATTTGTGTACTGATCATTAGCAACAAGTATCATCAAGATTGGGAGAAAAAATATTTGCTGGTATTTCGGAAACTCGTTATTTCTTAGAAGCTTGGCAACCCCTCTCAATGAAAGTGCTTTTCCACAGTGTGTGCCTAGGGCTAATAGAAGAGGAAACAATCCATAGAGACAAAACTGAGAACGCCTTTATTTTGTCAAGTTTCAAAGAGCTACTAAAAACCATGTTGGATTTACAGTTCCAAATTCATCTATCTATACAGGAGAGAACAGAGGGAAACCTAAATATAAAAACTGCTACTGTAGATGAACGCTTCAACCTAGAAGAATAAAATTTGGTGAGCCAAGTGGGATTTGTGTACTGATCATTAGCAACAAGTATCATCAAGATTGGGTGAAAAAATATTTGCTGGTATTTCGGAAACTCGTTATTTCTTAGAAGCTTGGCAACCCCTCTCAATGAAAGTGCTTTTCCACAGTCTGTGCCTAGGGCTACTTGAAGAGGAAACAAACCATAGAGACAAAACTCAGAACTCCTTTATTTTGTCAAGTTTCAAAGAGCTACTACAAACCATGTTGGATTTAGAGTTCCAAATTCATCTATCTATATATGAGAGAACAGAGTGAAACCTAAATATAAAAACGGCTACTTTAGACGAACGCTTCAACCTAGAAGAACAAAATTTGGTGAGCCAAGTGCGATCTGTGTACTGATCATTACCACCAAGTATCATCAAGATTGGGTGAAAAAATATTTGCTGGTATTTCAGAAACTCGTTATTTCTTAGAAGCTTGGCAACCCCTCTCAATGAAAGTGCTTTTCCACAGTCTGTGACTAGGGCTACTTGAAGAGGAAACAAACCATAGAGACAAAACTCAGAACTCCTTTATTTTGTCAAGTTTCAAAGTGCTACTACAAATCATGTTGGATTTAGAGTTCCAAATTCATCTATCTATATATGAGAGAACAGAGGGAAACCTAAATATAAAAACGGCTACTGTAGACAAACGCTTCAACCTAGAAGAATAAAAT